>NC_084636.1:22261611-22284111 GCF_033978795.1 Nerophis ophidion
GATATTTTGTAATTTTTTATGTAATGTTCTTTTTATGAACAAGCAAGATATGATTCACACCTGAGTTCATTACGACAATTTATTTATAGCTTTTAAAACAAAAGGTTTTTTGTAACTTAACGTAATTACAAAATCAGAATGAGTAACGTAATCTAAATCTAAATGTTGACAATATAAATGAATGTAATCATGAATTTATTTTCCTAAGAAATAATTAATTAAAATAAATGTTTCCATTTAAATTTAGAAATGCTTTTTTTTCTCAATCATCAAAATATTCTGGTGGTTGACTTTTGGTTTGCTCAGGTATGAAGCACTGAGGAAAGAAATTAAACCAGAACTAATCTGTTCTAGAGTTAAACTATCGCCTTGCCTTCATAAAACATTTATTAACTATATTGGCAGCTTAGAATCAGTGTGTTTAGAGTTCAAAAGTGTTTTTTTATCGTTATCAGATTAAAATAATTATTTTTGTACTTCATTCATGTTTAACAATTTACATAGAGTAATTGCACATGTTCACATGTTACATTTTTGAAACAGAGGAGGAAGAATCAGACCTTATTTAATCCCAAACCTTCTCCATATTTAAACAATTATTTGTATTTCATGTTTAAGATATTTAAAAAATGAATTAGAAAAAAACATTTTTGTTATTGATTTTAAAGTTTACTTTTATTTTTTTAACCAATACAATATCAAGTTAAACATAAAATATTATGGTAAAACAAAACTATATAAAATACAGTACAACAAAGGCCTGGGCCAATCAATAGTCAATCAATGAAACAATAAATTCAAATAAACTCGACAATTTGGTTTTTTTCATCTCTTGCTTCTATTCAGGAAAAGCGTGCACGAGAGTTCACTCTGTGCATCACTCTCAGCACCTGAATAACGGAATAAATGACTGGAGTGAACCCTCTTGTCAGTCATCCACAATATTTGTGAGTCGAGGCAAGATTAATAGTTCCTGACAGCGATGTAGTCTCGCTAGTTGCTAGCTGGAAGCAGTTAGATGTGCAATTTTTTCTAACAGCTATTTTACTTTCATGGTTTGTTTACTTATTTAGAATGACTAAAAGTAATGGACTCTCCAATTACAATGGTAAAAATAATTATGAAAAATAAGATTATTCTGTTCTAAAAGATTACTTGAATTATTATATGTATCATAATAATATATTCTTTTAGTCCACATCCAAATGTATTAATTACGATTCCTAATTTTCAAGAATCGATTTTTAAAAATGTATATTTTTTTAAGACGTGCTTACTTGGTGTATGTACAGTACATGTCATAGGTCAGCAGCCAGGAGGAGCTTTTGTAACTTGTTTAGAGAAGGCGTTACTATAATTTATATACCAAATAATATGTTTCGAGAACTTGTTTGAATAGGTTGTATTCACCTGACGTCCCGTCCAGCTCATAATCCATGCGAGGCTCGAGGTGGTGGGCCAGCAAGCGTCTGTTGTCGAAGCGTTCTGGGCTTTTGAAGAAAAACGGCCTATGTTTGCATTGTTTTTGGCTTTTGGAACCGTTCCAACCGCGAAAAAGTGAGTTTCTTTGGAGTTCCTAGAGAGGTAATGAAATCAAATCAAATCAAATTAACTTTATTTATAAAGCACATTTAAAATTTACCACAGGTGTAGCCAAAGTGCTGTACAATGGACAGGTTAAAAGATAATACGAGGACCGAGCAAACAACACAACACAAACAGAACATGATAAAAAATAAATAAAACATAAAAACGGGCTTCACGGTGGCAGAGGGGTTAGTGCGTCTGCCTCACAATACGAAGGTCCTGCAGTCCTGGGTTCAAATCCAGGCTCGGGATCTTTCTGTGTGGAGTTTGCATGTTCTCCCCGTGAATGCGTGGGTTCCCTCCGGGTACTCCGGCTTCCTCCCACTTCCAAAGACATGCACCTGGGGATAGGTTGATTGGCAACACTAAATTGGCCCTAGTGTGTGAATGTGAGTGTGAATGTTGTCTGTCTATCTGTGTTGGCCCTGCGATGAGGTGGCGACTTGTCCAGGGTGTACCCCGCCTTCCGCCCGATTGTAGCTGAGATAGGCGCCAGCGCCCCCCGCGACCCCAAAAGGGAATAAGCGGTAGAAAATGGATGGATGGAAAACATAAAAACATAAAAAACAGGTTCACAGCAGGTGTATAATGGGGCACCATTGCAGGATGGATATCACTTAGTGTTAAAAGCCAAGGAATAAAACTATGTTTTTAAGAGAGATTTAAAAACAGGAAGAGAGGAGGCTTGTCTGACACTCAGAGGTAGGTCGTTCCAGAGCTTGGGAGCAGCAGCAGCGAAAGCTCTGTCACCTCTAAGCTTCAGCCTTGTGTCAGGGACCGTCAGTAGCAGCTGATTGGCTGATCTTAGGGATCGAGTGGGGCAATAAGGCTAAAGGAGGTCTGAGAAATATGTTGGCGCGAGGTTGTTTAGACATCCATCCATTTTCTACCGCTTATTCCCTTTTGGGGTCGCGGGGGGCGCTGGCGCCTATCTCAGCTACAATCGGGCGGAAGGCAGGGTACACCCTGGACAAGTCGCCACCTCATCGCAAGGCCAACACAGATAGACAGACAACATTCACACTCACATTCACACACTAGGGCCAATTTTTTAGTGTTGCCAATCAACCTATCCCCAGGTGCATGTCTTTGGAGGTGGGAGGAAGCCGGAGTACCCGGAGGGAACCCACGCATTCACGGGGAGAACATGCAAACTCCACACAGAAAGATCCCGAGCCTGGATTTGAACCCAGGATTGCAGGAACTTCGTATTGTGAGGCAGACGCACTAACCCCTCTGCCACCGTGAAGCCCGTTGTTTAGACATTTAAAAGCAAATAGAAGGAGTTTAAAATTGATTCGATGACGCACAGGGAGCCAGTGAAGGGACGCTAATATAGGGGTGATGTGCTCACGTCTGGGGGTCTGTGTTAGCAGACGAGCAGCAGAGTTCTGCACGAGCTGAAGGCGGGCGAGGGAGGCCTGGCTAATGCCTACACACAGGGCATTGCGGTAGTCTAAACGATTCGAGATAAAGGCGTGAATTAATTTCTTGAGATCATGTTCTGACAGAAGCAGTTTCACTTTCGCTATTTGGCGTAATTGATAAAAGCTTTTTCGAACGACGCTGCTGATTTGTTTTTCAAATTTAAAATCTGAGTCGAACTTTACCCCCGGGTTTGTGACACAGTCGCTGAGATACGGGGTCAGAGTGCCGAGGTCAACATTGGGGGAGGGAGAGCGACTTGGACCGAACAACAACTTCTGTTTTGTTTTTATTCAGACTCAGGAAGTTAGCTGAAAGCCAGGCTTTGATGTCGTGCAGGCAGTCAATGAGATGTTGAACGGTGTTATTTTGTGCCATGGGAAAATAGATCTGGCAATCATCGGCATAAAAATGAAATGCAATACGCTACTTCCTAACAATAGAACCAAGGGGGAGAAGGTAAAGCGCAAATAGGATTGGGGCAAGGATTGAGCCCTGGGGGACCCCGTGTGGTAGAGAACCTGTGGAAGACATAAAACTGTCTATTTTTACACAAAAACTCCTGTCGGCTAGGTACTACCGGAACCAGTTAAGAGCGGCGCCCTTAAAACCCACACAGTTCTCAAAACGAGTGATTAAGGTGGCATGGTCGACGGTGTCGAACGCAGCAGACAGATCTAAAAGCACCAGGACGACATATTTGCCAGAATCAGTAGACAGGAGGATAACGTTAAAAACTTTTAGAAGCGCTGACTCTGTGCTGTGGAGGGCTTTAAAACCGGACTGGAACAGCTCAGTGATACCATTATCCTCTAAGAAGGGCAACAACTGACAAGAGTGCAAGACTCCAGTCAAAGACTGCACAAGTTTGAAGTGATCACTTCTTTAAAGGTTTTTTTCATATACTTTTAACGTTTCGTATTTTTCATTGAAGTATTATCTTGATATTATTTGTATTTCTTAAAACACATTTTTGCTACGACTGCTCTGTAAAACGCCAACTAAACGAGTCTAAATAAAAGAAAGCTAATATGAGCAAAACCTTAAAGAGTTAAGTTTTTACCAATCATAGGAAAATAAAGAAATGCAAAAATAATACGAAAATGTGTACTTTTTCACCAAGTACAACCTCAGAAATCACTTAACTCTCAAATTACCACCATAATTACCAACATTAAAATACAGTAGCGTAGTAGGCTTTATATCCATTAAAAACAAGGGAGCAGTTTTATTCAACATGTATTTTTAATATTTTGGTCACTGTAGCTCTGCGATGAGGTGGTGATTTGTCGAGGGTGTACCCCGCCTTCCGCCCGATTGTAGCGGAGATAGGCACCTACGACCCCAAAGGGGAATAAGCGGTAGAGAATGGATAGATGGATGGATGGTCATTTTAGCATTACACGCATTGCACAAACATTAACAATGATACGTTCTATACAGTACATATTTACAGACTTCCTTGGCGTACCGCTAGTTGGAGCTCGAGAATCACGGCCTTAAAGTGATGCACTTCAATAGTCACAGCTGTGGTCAATCAACAGCTTCAAAAATAAATAGACAAAATGGAAAATTGTACAAAATAAATCAAAGACTTGACACAGTATCATAGGATACAAAAAAATAATAAAAACATTTTAAAAATGTTTTACTTTTTCACCGAGTACCACCTCAGAAAACACTTAACTCTAAAATTACCAACAATAAATTACAGGAGCGTAGTAGACTTTAGTATCCATTAAACAGGGAGTGGTTTTATTTAAAGGCCTACTGAAATGAGATTTTCTTATTTAAACGGGGATAGCAGGTCCATTCTATGTGTCATACTTGATCATTTCGCGATATTTCCTTATTTTAGTACAGAACATCCATGATAAAGTTCGCAAGTTTTGGTGCTAACAGAAAAGCCCTGCCTCTACCGGAAGTCGCAGACGATGACGTCACAAGTTGAAGGCTCCTCACATATTCACATTGTTTATAGTGGGAGCCTCCAACAAAAACAGCTATTCGGACCAAGAAAACGACAATTTCCCCATTAATTTGAGCGAGGATGAAAGATTCGGGTTTGAGGATATTGATAGCGACGGACTAGAAAAAAAAAAAAAAGAGTTAAAAAAAAACGCGATTGCATTGGGACGGATTCAGATGTTTTTAGAGACATTTACTAGGATAAGTCTGGGAAATCTCTTCTTATCTTTCTATTGTGTTGCTAGTGTTTTAGTGAGTTTAACAGTACCTGATAGTCGGAAGGGGTGTGTCTACGGGTGTCTTGACGCCAATGTCTCAGCGAAGTCGACGGCAGCTTTATGGACGGGGCAAGCTCAGCTGATCTCCGGTAAGAAGCGACTTTTTACCACAATATTCTCTTCGAAACCTGCTGGTTGACATTCGGTCGGGATCCATGTTCGCTTGACCGTGCTCTGATCCATAGTAAAGTTTCACCTCCGGGAATTTTAAACAAGGAATCACCGTGTGTTTCTGTGGCTAAAGGCTAAAGCTTCCCAACTTCGTCTTTCAACTTTGACTTCCCCAATATTAAATGAACAAATTGCAAAAGATTCAGCAACACAGATCTCCAAAATACTGTGTAATTATGCCGTTAAAGCAGACGACTTTTAGCTGTGTGTGTGTGCGCAGCGCTCGCATTTCCTAACAGCCCGTGACGTCACGCGTACACGTCATCATTACGCAATGTTTTCAAGAAAAAACTCCCGAGAAATTTTAAATTGCAATTTAGTAAACTAAAAAGGCCATATTGGCATGTGTTGGAATGTTAATATTTCATCATTGATATATAAACTATCCGACTGCGTGGTCGGTAGTAGTGGGTTTCAGTAGGCCTTAAACAGGTATATTTATTATTTTGGTCACTGTAGCATTACACACAATACACGAACATTAACAATGATACGCCATTTACAGTATATATTTACAGACTTCTTTGGCATACCGCTAGTTGGAGCTCGACAGTTTTGCACTCCTTTTTCTGTTTTTGTTTATACACTGATATGGGGTTGCAAAAGTGTCTGCCCTGAGATCGATAGGTCGTGAGTTCAAACCCTGGCCGAGTCGTACCAAAGACTATAAAAATGGGACCCATTACCTCCCTGCTTGGCACTCAGCATCAAGGGTTGAAATTGGGGGTTAAATCAGGGGACAGCGTGGCTGTGCCAGCAACCTGAGGGTTCCTGGTTCAATCCCCACCTTCTACCATCCTAGTCACGTCCATTGTGTCCTTGAGCAAGACACTTCACCCTTGCTCCTGATGGGCCCTGGTTAGCGCCTTGCATGGCAGCTGCCGCCATCAGTGTGTGAATGTGTGAATGTGGAAATAGTGTCAAAACGCTTTATTTAAAAAAGGTATAAAAGCGCTATACAAGTACAACCCATTTAACATTTACCGCTAGTTGGAGCTCGACAGTTTTGCACACTTTTTTCTGTTTTTGTTTATACACTGATATGGGCTTGCAAAAGTATCTGCCCTGAGATCGATAGGTTGTGAGTTCAAATCCCGGCCGAGTCATACCAAAGACTATAACAATGGGACCCATTACCTCCCTGCTTGGCACTCAGCATCAAGGGTTGGAATTAGGGGTTAAATCAGGGGACGGCGTGGCGCAGTTAGGGAGAGTGACTGTACCAGAAACCTGAGGGTTCCTGGTTCAATCCCCACATTCTACCATCCTAGTCACGTCCATTGTGTCCTTGAGCAAGACACTTCACCCTTGCCCCTGATGGGCCCTGGTTAGCGCCTTGCATGGCAACTCCCGCCATCAGTGTGTGAATGGGTGAATGTGGAAAGTGTCAAAGCGCTTTGAGTTGAAAATGTAGAAAAGCGCTATACAAGTACAACCCATTTACCATTTACCATCACCAAAAATGATTCCCGGGCGTGGCCACTGCTGCCGCTCACTGCTCCCCTCACCTCCCAAGGGAGTGAGGGTGATGGGTCAAATGCAGAGGATAATCTCACCACACCTGATGTGTGTGTGTGTGTGTGTGAGACGACTTTAACTTTAACAGAGGCGGGTACACCACCTGCATGTATTAGACACATTCTAAAACACTTGGTGGACAGCAGCAATCGCTTTCAACACAACAGGGGAGAAGAAGCAAGTGTCATGTGTTGAACTTCATTCCCGCTTTGGTATTTTGCCGAATAGCCTTTCGCACAGGCAACATTACGCCCCTGTTATGGGGACTGATACTGCCTACTAGGACAGGAAATTGTTGGGTCACGTGTTCATCCATCCTCTAGTTCCAGGCAGTGAGGAAAGGGAGTGTGTGCATGTTGTGGTCACTGTAACTAAAGTTACGGCATCCATCTTCATTCGTGTGCGCCATGATCCCAGCTGTGGAAACAGCTGTTGACATGTTGAGCTGATTACCGTGCTTTTTTTTTTTATTTTTTTTTCACTTTCTTAGATTGCAACTACACACTCACACACACAGCACACCCCCTCCGCTCGCCCTGTGCGCCGTATTAGAGGGCTCCCTCTGAATGACAGAGTGCTTTTGTCCAAGCCTTTGAAATCCTTGTCACATTCCTTTCCGACGCACAGCCCAACAACAAAGGAGCCTTCATGTTGCCGAGCCGATTGAGGGGAAAAAGGCATAAACAAAACTTTTGTCGGCGGGGAAAGGACTTCATTCTCTGCCAAATGTTTTATCTGCGCTAGATTAATACAATAATAACATTCGTGCTTGTGTTTGTTTGTGTATGCTTAGGCTTGCTGGGGTCATTAACCCATTTCGAGCAGGAGAAAGACACAATCACAGCTACTCATGACCTTCCCTGCTCCCACTTACCTCCTAACCAGGCTATTTTTGGAACTGTTTTAATGTCGCTTTCTTTTAAACTTCTGGTTGGCATTTATTTTACCTGGAAGTTACACAACAATTAAACTCTGTTGTGTTTCGTGCACTACCACTTTTTAGGCGATGTGAAATTTCATGTGTGTTTTGTATTTGCAGTGGAGACCAAGGCAGAGGACAAGCAGCCAATAGCGAGCCAGGAGACTGAGCAGCCTTCAGTGCCTTTGCACACAGGTAATTTCACCAAACACACATTTTCACTAGCTGTTAACTAATCCAATCCAATCGACTTTATTTTTATAGCACATTTAAACAACAAAATGTTTCCAAAGTGCTGCACAACAATTTTAAAAACATTCAAATACTATCCTGAGCTCCACCAATGACTGAATAAAAATAAAAATAAAAAATACATATAAAACCAATACAAAATAAATATGATTAAAAACAATTTTAAAGGCCTACTGAAACCCACTACTACCCAGCCCGCAGTCTAATAGTTTATATATCAATGATGAAATATTAACATTGCAACACATGCCAATTCGGCCTTTTTAGTTTACTAAATTGCAATTTTAAATTTCCCGGGACTTTTTTCTTGAAAACCTCGCGTAATGACGTGTACGCGTGACGTTACGGGCTGTTATGAATATGAGCGCTGCGCACACACACAGCTAAAAGTCGTCTGCTTTAACGGCATAATTACACAGTATTTCGGACATCTTTGTTGCTGAATCTTTTGCAATTTGTTCAATTAATATTGGAGAAGTCAAAGTAGAAAGACTGAGTTGGGAAGCTTTAGCCTTTAGCCACACAAACACACGGTGATTCCGTGTTTAAAATTCACGGAGGTGAAACTTTACTATGGATCACAGCAGACATGGATCCCGACTACATGTCAACCAGCAGACTTCGGTGACAAAATTGTGGTTAAAAAGTCGCCTCTTACCGGATATCAGCTGAGCTTGTGCCGTCCATACAGCTGCCGTCGACTTCCCTTAGACACTGCACGTCAACACCCAGCCGTGGACGTACACTTCCGACTATCAGGTACTGTTAAACTCACTAAAACACTAGCAACACAATAGAAAGACAAGAAGAGATTTCCCAGACTCATCCTAGTAAATGTCTCTAAAAACTTATGAATCCATCTCAATGGAACGCGATTGCAATCGCGTTCTTTTTTTTATTAACTTGTTTTTTTATTGTTGTTTTTTTTCTAGTCGGTCGCTATCAATATCCTCAAACACAAATCTTTCATCCTCGCTCAAATTAATGGGAAAATATTAGTTTTCTCGGTCTGAATAGCTGTTTTTGATGGAGGCTCCCATTAAAATCAATGTGAATATATGAGGAACCATCAACATGTGACATCATCGTCTGCGACTTCCGGTAGAGGCAGGGCTTTTCTGTTAGCACCAAAAGTTGCGAACTTTATCGTGGATGTTCTCTACTAAATCCTTTAAGCAAAAATATGGCAATATCGCGAAATGATCAAGTATGACACATAGAATGGACCTGCTATCCCCGTTTGAATAAGAAAATCTCATTTCAATAGGCATTTAAGGGTGAAACCAATTAAAACAGTGAATAGAAATCAAAATTTTAAAACACAAAGGACAACAGAGGACCACACAACTCTCGTAGTGTTAAAAGCCAGAGAATAAAAATGGGTCTTAAGACGAGACTTAAAAAACTTCGAATATGGAGGGGCAGAGTGTTCCAGAGCTTAGGGCCGACCACAGAGAAGCCCCTGTCTCCTCTGGTCTTAAGTCTGGTCTTGGGCACCACGAGCTGGAGATGGCTCTCGGACCTCAGAGCGCTCGCAGGATTGTAAATTTGGATGAGGTCCGAGATATAATGAGGTGCCAGTCCATGTACAGCTTTAAAAACAAAGAGCAAGATTTTAAAATCAATTCCAAAATGAACAGGGAGCCAGTGCAAACTCTCAAGAATTGGGTTTATATGCTGGCGTTTCCTGGCCCCTGTTAAAAGTCGTGCTGCCGCATTCTGGACTAACTGCAACCGGGAGAGAGCTTTTTGGCTAATGCCAGCATAAAGTGCATTGCAGTAGTCCAGGCGACTTGAAATAAAAGCATGCACGACTTGTTCAAAAAGGTTAAAAGATAAAAACGGTTTTACTTTTGCTAAAAGTCGAAGATGATAAAAACAAGACCGCTCTTAACTAAAGTAAGAGAGGTCTTGTTTTATGTTTTATAGAAGCAGTCTGCATTTGGTCAAACCAAATTCATAAAAAGGGAACATTTTTAGAACTAAAATGATTTAAGATCATTATCTGATAAGTTTCAAAGATAAACATTTTAAAAATCCCTGTAATAAAGTAAATAAGTACAAATAATGTCTCTTCTGTGCTAGGAAATATATTTTTAAAACTAAAATGTTTTAAAATCAAATTTGTATTCTTAAAGGCCTACTGAAATGAGATTTTATTATTTAAACGGGGTGTCATACTTGATCATTTCGCGATGTTGCCATATTTTTGCTGAAAGGATTTGGTAGAGAACATCGACGATAAAGTTTGCAACTTTTGGTCGTTAATAAAAAAGCCTTGTCTTTACCGGAAGTAGCAGACTATGTGCGCGTGACGTCACGGGTTGTAGGGCTCCTCACATCCTCACATTGTTTATAATCATAGCCTCCAGCAGGTAGAGCTATTCGGACCAAGAAAGCGACAATTTCCCCATTAATTTGAGCGGGGATTAAAGATTCATGGATGAGGAAATTTAGAGTAAAGGACTAAAAGAAAAAAAAAGGCGATTGCAGTGGGAGCGATTCAGATGTTATTAGACACATTTACTAGGATAAGTCTGGAAAATACCTTATCTGTCTATTGTGTTGCTAGTGTTTTAGTGAGATTAAATAGTACCTGAAAGTCGGAGGGGTGTGGCCACGGGTGTGTTGACGCCAGAGTCTCTGAGGGAAGTCACGGCAGCTGCAGTAGGACGGAAGCTCCGCTGATGGCTCCAGTAAGAAGCAACTTATTACCACAATTTTCTCACCGAAAACTGCCAGTTGACATGTAGTCGGGATCCATGTTTGCTTGACCGCTCTGATCCATAGTAAAGCTTCATCTTCGGGAATTTTAAACAAGGAAACACTGGCTGTGTTTTTTTGTGGCTAAAGGCTAAAAGCTTCCCACCCCCATCTTTCTACTTTGACTTCTCCATTATTAATTGAACACATTGCAAAAGATTCAGCAACACAGATGTCCAGAATACTGTGTAATTATGCGATTAAAGCAGACTACTTATAGCTTGGATCCGGCTGGAAAATAATGTCCGCTACAACCGGTGACGTCAAACGCACGCGTCACTTTGCGGGAAATTTAAAATTGCAATTTAGTAAACTAAAAAGGCCGTATTGGCATGTGTTGCAATGTTAATATTTCATCATTGATATATAAACTATCAGACTGCATGGTCGGTAGTAGTGGGTTTCAGTAAGCCTTTGAAAAACTGTCTTTTTTCACGTTTTAGGTTTGCATTAGTTGTTTAGGACTTATGATTTGAATATGTTGCACTATTTTATTTTTGTACTTGTTTTTTATATTGTTTTGTTTGAAATTGATTTGAATATCAATTTATTAATACAAATGTTTGGTCTTCAATAATATAATATGGATAAAAAATTAATAATGCAGCTGAGATAGGCTCCAGCACCCCCGCGACCCGAAAGGGACAAGCGGTAGTAAATGGATGGATGGAATGGATGGAAGATTAACATTTACAAGGGTTTTCCAACTAAGTAAATATGAAACAATTTGTAATGAATACATTATGAACAAATTAGATTATCATAAAATATATATTATCATTCATTATTTTTTTTCCACAGTAAATCTTTAAAAAATCCACATTTTGATGCACATGTAAAATGAGGAACAACGCTTAAAACAATTTGCTTTATTTTGTTTTAAGACTTTAAAACACTATTTTTGTAATAATAAATACAATTTAATTAGTAACTTTTTTCATTTAAAGAAAAACATATAACTTTTTATTCCAAATCATGTTTTATTGCGGCTAAAATATTTAAGTTTAAAAAAACAAAACAAAAAACATGTAATAAAGTACATAAGTAAAAATAATGTCTCTTCTGTGCTAGAAAAAATATTTTTATAACTAAAATGATTTAAAATCAAACTTGTATTCTTAAAAACTGTCTTTTTTCGCATTTTAGGTTTGCATTAGTTGTTTAGGACTTATAATATGAGTACGCTGTGCTATTTTTTTTTTACTTGCTTTTTTATATTATTTTGTTTAAAATGTATTTGAATATCAATTAATTAATACAAATGTTTGGTCTTAAATAATATATTTTGGATAAAAAATTAATAATGCCGCTGAGATAGGCTCCAGCACCCCCGCTTCTCCGAAAGGGACAAGTGGTTGAAAATGGATGGATGGATGGAATATTAACATTTACAAACGTTTTATAACTAAGTAAATATGAAAACAAATTGTAATGAATACATTATGAACAAATAAGATGATCATAAAATATACATTTTCATTCATTATTTTTTTTCCACAGTAAATCTTTAAAAATTCACGTTTTGATGCACATGTAAAATGAGGAACAACGCTGAAAAAATGTTGCTTTATTTTGGTTTAAAACTTTAAAACAATATTCTTGTAACAATAAATACAATTTAATTAGTATCTTTTCCCATGTAAAGAAAAAAAATATAACTTTTTTTTTTCCAAATCATGTTTTATTGCGGCTAAAATATTTGATAAGTTTCGAAAATAAGAATAAGAAAAGCCCTGGAATAAAGTAAATAAGTAAAAATTGTGTCTCTTCTGTGCTAGAAAAATAATTTTTAGAACTAAAATGATTTAAAATCAAACTTGTATTCTTAAAAATTGTAGGTTTGCATTAGTTGTTTAGGACTTATAATAGAATGATGTTGTACCATTTTGTTTTATTAATTGCTTTTTCATATTGTTTTGTTTAAAATTGATTTGAAAATTAATTATTAATACACATTTTTGGTCTTAAAAAATATATTGTGGATAAAAAATGAATAGAATATTAACATTTCCAATTTTTTGCCCGCTAACTAAATACGAGGAAAATTTGTAATGAATACATTATGAACAAATTAGATTATTATAAAATATATATTTTCATTCATTATTTTTTTCCACATTAAATCTTTAAAAATCCACGTTTTGATGCACATGTAAATCGAGGAACAACTCTTGGAACAACTTGATTTATTTTGATTCAAAATTTTAAAACACTATTTTTGTAATAATAATTTTTCATGCAAAAAAAAATATAACTTTTTCTACAACATGTTTTGTTGTGGCTAAAATATTATCTGATAAGTTAAAAAAATACAATTTAAAAAAAAAAAATCCCTGGAATAAAGTAAATAAGTAAAAACAATATCTCTTCTGTGCTAGAAAAATATGTCTGTAAGGAAATAAAAGCTATTTTCAAGTCTTACTGGACAAATAGATCACTGCAAAATGTAAAATTATATTGGCAAAATCCGCTTTACAAAATAGCTACAAAGCTACATCAACTTTTCAATGTAATGACTAAATTATGAATTCAACAGACAACAATATTTTTAGTTTTTATCTTTTTTTAAAAATGTATTTATTTTTTATATCATGATTTTATGATACAATAAAATGATGTTAACTGATAAAAATTATTTCATTTTTTCAATCAATTAATTAATTAGTAAATATGGTAATGCGTAAACAGCATAAAATGTGATCCAATTCAAACATTTTTTGTTGTGCATTTTAAGCACAAAATCACAGTGTATTGCGTTACTGCAGGACATGCATTGTGTGTTTTTTGTGTTGTGTGTGTGTGTGCGTTCCGTGCATAAGTGTAAGTGTGTTTCTGCATGTGTGTGTGCGCTCCACATTCCCCTGCCATCCCATCATGTCTACAATCAGGCTGATAAATACATCGATAGGTGAGCCCTGATTGTTTGAGTTGATCAGCTGCCAGCTTCCAGAACATTCCACACAGGATGTTGTTGTGTTGCATTCCGAGCCAAGACGACACCTATGACTGCAAGTTGCACACGGCAGATGCTCAGGTGATAAGGGTGAATTGTAATGAGGGGTTCCCGTGTGAATGATGTGTGCAGGTGTGTGTGTAATGTGAGGGTGGCGTGCATCAACTTGTTGGCCCCTGGTCGCCGCTCTCAGTCAAAGGTCTTTTTTAGCAGAATGACACTGCAGAGGAATGTTATCTGCTGCCATAAACACATTCATGCACACTCATTAAAATCCTCAGGTTCGAAAATGTAAGGTCGCCAAATGTGCTATAGGTGAGCTGTGGAATTAGCTTCCATGTGCAGACCTGTCTTATTAACAGGAGGACACATACACACTTTCACAATGTTATGTTAGACCAGGGGTCTGCAACCTGTGGCACTTTCGCGCCTCCTTAGTGGCTCCCTGGAGCTTTTCAGAAATGTAAAAAAATAGAAAAAGATTAGGAAAAAATATATTTTTGTTTTAATAGGGTTTTTCGAGGAGGACAATCCCACTATTTATATTAAACATGCTTTTCTGATGAGAGCATTTGGCGAGTGCCGTTTTGTCCTACTCATTTTGGCAGTCTTTGAACTCACCAGAGTTTGTTTACATGTAGAATGTTTTGTTTTATGCCACTATGTCTTATTTTGTCCACCAAACTATTTATGCTGTGTTTGAATACACAAATGTGAGCTTTGTTGATGTTATTGACTTGTTTGGAGTGCTAATCAGGCATATACAGTCAGTGCATGACTTCAAGCTAATCAATGCTAACATGCTATTTAGATAGCTGTATGTACATCATTATGCCTCACTTGCAGGTATATTTCAGCTCATTTAATTTCCTATGTCCTCTGTGTATTTAATTTATATCTGCATTTCTCGTGTCATATTATCTGTATGTAATATTGGCTGCATTTCTGATAGTTGTTTGTGTGCCATGTTGTTCCAGACCACAGCAAACAATACCCAGCTTGCATATATTGGTATAAATCCATTTGAAGAAGACAGCCCACCATTTTCTTTAACTTGGACCTTTGGCCATTCCAAGCCAGTAATATCTAAACATTATCTCACCCTCTAAGAAGGCTCTGTTTTACTAATGTTTTCCAATTTTGTAAAAATGGGTACAATATATATATATATATATATATATACATATGAATGTGTATATATAGTGTGTGTATATATACAAACAGGCTTCACGTGGCAGAGGGGTTAGTGCGTCTGCCTCCCAATACGAAGGTCCTGCAGTCCTGGGTTCAAATCCAGGCTTGGGATCTTTCTGTGTGGAGTTTGCATGTTCTCCCCGTGAATGTGTGTGTTCGCTCCGGGTACTCCAGGTTCCTCCCACTTCCAAAGACATGCACCTGGGGATAGGTTGATTGGCAACACTAAATTGGCCCTAGTGTGTGAATGTGAGTGTGAATATTGTCTGTCTATCTGTGTTGGCCCTGCGATGAGGTTGCGACTTGTCCAGGGTGTACCCCGCCTTCCGCCCGATTGTAGCTGAGATAGGCGCCAGCGCCCCCCGCGACCCCGAAAGGGAATAAGCGGTAGAAAATGGATGGATGGATGATTGATTGATACACACTTGAGTGGACATGCCCGTTCCTAAACTCACTTTTTAATCCTCCCCTCTAAAAAGTATGTGTGCAACGTGTGTGTCGCAAGCTTTAATGAATGGAGAAAAGAGTTGGTCTGTAGCTTTTATGTTAATGTTAATATGAAATCAGCATCTCCTGCAGTATCTCTATCACTATGAAAAAGCCATGGCAAAATGTTATCAGCAAAGAGGGACCTCTAGTGCCTATGAGTAAGTACTGCAACACAAGCAGATAGATCAGGGGTGCCCATTACGTCGATCGCGAGCTACCAGTCGACCGCGGGGGGTGTGTCAGTCTATCTCCAGCCAGGCTTTTAAAAAAATAGACCTAAAAATTAGTGATCATCAATCTTCACCAAGACGTCACTTAAATGACATTCACGGTACCGGAGGGTCTTGTGAGATGACGCTGGCTGCTGCAAGATCATTATTATGAAAATATGACCGAGAGGAAGGCGAGAAACACTTTTTATTTCAACAGACTCTTGCGCCGTACCTTCCGTCAAAGCTCTAAAGTCACTTGTGCACGCCAGCTTTCTGAGGGATCGCTTGTGCACGCCAGTTTTCCGAGAATCTTATTTTGTTAGCGCAGGCAGCATGAAGCAGGGCTTTTATTGTGAAGATAGGAAATGTGCAGTCGGCCTTTAAAGTTTTGACGGAAGGGACGGCGCGAAAGTCTGTTGAAATAAAAAGTGTTTCTCGCCTTCCTCTCTGTCATTTTTTCATAATAATAAACTGCCAGAAGCCAGCGTCATCTCACCAGACCCTCGGGTGCCGTGAATGTCAATCAAGCAAGCTACGGAATTTGCCGCCAATGTTTTTCTTGTAAAGTGTATGGAAGCTGGATGAATTAGATGCCAAAAACCAACCACTTTCATGTGGTATCGTACAGAAAGGACAACTTTTTTTCTCCTCCATTTGAAAATGTGGGCGTTATCATCATTACTGTCTGATTCCAATCAATGCAAGTCATCAGAATCAGGTAATACACCAACTTATATTCTTGTCTTTGTGAAAAAAAGACATCTATATGTGTTACACATGCTTGTATTATCATTAAACACATTTAACTTGTTTACAAAAATGTCTCTTTCATAAATAAATGAATATAAATGATATATATAAATGAGGTAGATCCCCTCGAGTTGGTCAATTGAAAAGTAGCTCGCCTGCAGAAAAAGTGTGGGCACCCCTGAGATAGATAGATAGTATGCTATTGATTCCTTAAAACATGATGATGTTGGGATTTTTGGAGGTTCTCTATTTTGCAAAATGTTCTGATGATGTCCAAAAAGTAATATGTGCCACTTGATCCTGTTTATGAGCACCAAATGTGAGAAATATAAATTACTTGTTCGAGAGACTTGTTGTATTCCTTTTATGGAAGAAAATCCTTCTTCCTCATAGATATAATACCACATCTGACCCCTTTGGTAGCACAATTAATTTATAAACAACATTTACTTACTTACTTACTAATTGAACCAGCATTACTGCAAAAGCAGGCTTCACTACGCATCTTTTTAAAAAAAAGTGTGTAACTGACAACTATCCGTCTAGGTCTATCAAGTTTGATCATTTATTCTTTAGCACAGTGGTTCTCAAATGGGGGTACGCGTACCCCTGGGGGTACTTGAAGGTATGCCAAGGGGTATTGGGATTTTTTTAAATATTCTAAAAATTGCAACAATTCAAAAATCATTTTTAAATATATTAATTGAATAATACTTCAACAAAATATGAATGTAAGTTCATAAACTGTGAAAAGAAATGCAACAATGCAATATTCAGTGTTGAAGGCTAGATTTTTTTGTGGACATGTTCCATAAATATTGATGTTAAAGATTTTTTATTTTTTTTTGTGAAGAAATGTTTAGAATTAAGTTCATGAATCCAGATGGATCTCTATTACAATCCCCAAAGAGGGCACTTTAAGTTGATGATTAATTCCATGTGTAGAAATCTTTATTTATAATTGAAACACTTAATGTGTGACAATGATAGTCACACACACACACTAGGTGTGGTGAAATGTGTCCTCTGCATTCGACCCATCCCCTTGATCACCCCCTGGGAAGTGAGAAAAGCACTTGTTTATCTTTCAACAAGTTTTTAGTTATTTTTATATCTTTTTTTCCAAATAGTTCAAGAAAGACCACTACAAGTGAGCAATATTTTGCACTGTTATACAATTTAATAAATCTGAAAATGATGACATAGTGCTGTATTTTACTTTTTTATCAATTTTTTTTAACCAAAAATGCTCTGCTCTGATTAGGGGGTACTTGAATTTTTAAAAAAAATGTTCATAGGGGGTGTATCAATGAATGAACACTGCTCTAAGCGATCCAGTAATCCAAAGGCCCACTCAAAATAGTGAACATGTTTAATTATATAATCCACACACGACTCAGACACACATTCGTCGGTGGCTGTCAACATTGGCTTCCGGTCCGTTACTCAAATAGGTCTGTGTGCAACTTAAGCACAAATAACAATTCCTATTGTTAGAAAAGGCACACCCACCTAATATGTTAATTGATTGCACCGATTTATATTTTATATTTAGTATGAGATCTCATGTTAAAAGTCTTGTCAAGGTTCTGTTTTGGGCCCCTTATTATTCACTATTTACATAAATAATCTTGGTCAGAATTTCCGAACTCAACTTTCCATTTCTACGCTGATGATACTGTCATATACAGCAGTGGTTCTCAACCTTTTTTCAGTGATGTACCCCCTGTGAACATTTTTTTAATTCAAGTACCCCCTAATCAGAGCAAAGCATTTTTGGTTGAAAAAAAGAGATAAAGAAGTAAAATACAGCACTATGTCATCAGTTTCTGATTTATTAAATTGTATAACAGTGCAAAATATTGCTCATTCGTAGTGGTCTTTCTTGATCTTTTTGGAACAAAAGATATAAAAATAACTAAAAACTTTTTGAAAAATAATCAAGTAATTAAATTATAAATAAAGATTTCTACACATAGAAGTAATCATCAACTTAAAGTGCCCTCTTTGGGGATAGTAATAGAGATCCATCTGGATTCATGAACTTAATTCTAAACATTTCTCCACAAAAAACCAAATATTAATGGAACATGTCCACAAAAAATCTAGCTGTCAACACTGAATATTGCATTGTTGTATTTTTTTTTTCACAGTTTATAAACTTACATTCATATTTTGTTGAAGTATTATTCAATAAATATATTTATAAAGGATTTTTGAATTGTTTCTATTTTTAGAATATTTAAAACAAATCTCACCTACCCCTTGGCATACCTTCAAGTACCCCCAGGGGTACGAGTACCCCCATTTGAGAACCACTGTTTTATGTGTTTACTTATTTTAATGCAACCTTGCTGCTGCCCTCTTGGCCAGGTCTCCCTTGGAAAGGAAATCTTCGATCTCAATGGGATTTTATCTGCTTAAATAAAGGCTAAATAAATAAACATGAACATTAATATCATTTTATTTTAACAATAAAATAAAATAATTCCCTGCTGTGAGATATTTTATCATAATTGCTGGTGCACAATCTAAAAATGTGAATACAAAATGCAACTTATATATTGTGATTTACATAAATTACATATATCCTTCCATTTTCTACCGCTTGTCCCTTTTGGGGTCGCTGGAGCCTAGCTCAGCAGCATTCGGGCGGAAGGCGAGGTAAACCCTGGACAAGTTGCCACCTCATCACAGGGCAAGTTAGTATCTTCTTTAAATAATAGATAAATTACATATAGTACCGATGAATACCGATAAGGAATATTGATAATGGTATCGATAAAATCCGAGTGATATACAACCCGACACTAACCACAGTTCCACAGGTTTATGTTGGATTATTTCTATTTCCGTCGAATCCTTCTTTAAAATGGTGTTATTTTCTCCGTGTCGCCAGGTGAAGAAGAGCAGGGCTCAATGGCCGACGTGTCCTACTACTCTTACGACTACGACCCGCACTCGGAACCTTTCCTCGCAGACGCGGAGGCCCCGGATCCTTTTGACGTACCCCGAGCTGACCGAGATGCAGCGCAGAAGGTCGTCCTTCTGCCGGCAGACCCCCAAATCCCCCCCGTGGACACAAGAAGCATCCCTGAAAGATGGTAACCTTGTTGTGTGTCTCTTATTCCTTTGGTGTACTCATTGTGTCTTTTTGTCGTCCACAGAAATGACTGAGTGAAGCCAAACGTCACACGTCCGCTTTGTACATTAATTGTGAATATGAGTGTGTGTGTGTGTGTGTGTGTGTGTGTGTGTGTGTGTGTGTGTGTGTGTGTGTGTGTGTGTGCGCGCGCATTCCTCCCTAGTCAACAAAAGGCACCATAGCATCTTTATTGTTTAATCACTACTGCCTTTATAATCAATAGAACACAAAAAATTATTATCAAATATTTATGTTTGTAATTACAGCCGACTCTAAGGTGAAATATTGTTAAATTTTCTATCTGTGGTATTTATTTGTAGCCAGAGGTCGTTCTCATCCTGTTACCATTCCCTTTGTTTGGGGTGTCAGAATATCACCCGTAAACTTTTGAACTTTGACGGAAGACAAGTCATGATATGTTACGGATGTATAAGCTGAAGCATTTTTAGCCGAGATCGTTTAAAGACGTCAAAAAGGTCCCTGGCGGACTTGAACCCACACACTTTTCTGCGTTTGCAAGGCCACTTGCAGCTGACACGGAGTTGACAGTACTTCTCTCCATTCCTTTTCCAGATTTGATTGTACAGTTTCATAAGCTATTTTGTTTATGTTGCATTTTGATTCAGGAAGACTTTTGGGGGGGACGACAACAAAAAATCATGAAGAAGAATGAAGTCTTCCAATTTGCTGTAAATGTTCAAAATTTGGATGATACTGTAGCTTGTATTCATATCAAATATTGAGATTTTTGAATAAAATAATGAAAAATTGTTTACAGTCTTACTGTTGTTGTTAGTCATTTCCTTATATGTGACTAATTTTATTCTTATTTTAGGTGTTTGTGTTTATATATAGGCTTACATTTGTTTCATTAGTTTTATTACCGTAAATCTTAACGTGTCTGTTCTACTAACCACCAAACCTATACCAGCAGTAAGCTGAAAATTACTTTAAAAAATAATGAATTATAGTTACTTGTTACATGACCAAAAAAGTAATTGAATTACCAAGGGGATTTTGATATGTATTAATTACGCTATTTAAAAAAATAAATTAAATACAGTGGGGCAAAAAAGTATTTAGTCAGCCACCGATTGTGCAAGTTCTCCCACTTAAAATGATGACAGAGGTCTGTAATTTTCATCATAGGTACACTTCCACTGTGAGAGACAAAATGTGTAAAAAAAAATCCAGGAATACACATTGTAGGAATTTTAAAGAATTTATTTGTAAATTATGGTGGAAAATAAGTATTTGGTCAACCATTCAAAGCTCTCACTGATGGAAGGAGGTTTTGGCTCAAAATCTCACGATACATGGCCCCATTCATTCTTTCCTTGACACGGATCAATCGTCCTGTCCCCTTAGCAGAAAAACAGCCCCAAAGCATGATGTTTCCACCCCCGTGCTTCACAGTAGGTATGGTGTTCTTGGGATGCAACTCAGAATTCTTCTTCCTCCAAACACGACGAGTTGAGTTTTTTCCAAAATGGATACGTGGATGATACAGCAGAAGATTGGGAGAATGTCATGTGGTCAGATGAAACCAAAATAGAACTTTTTGGTGTAAACTCAACTCGTCGTGTTTGGAGGAAGAAGAATACTGAGTTGCATGCCAAGAACACCAAACCTACTGTGAAGCATGGGGGTGGAAACATCATGCTTTGGGGCTGTAGAAGCATTTAAGTCTCACCTTAAAACTCATCTGTATACTTTAGCCTTTAAATAGACCTCCTTTTTAGACCAGTTGATCTGCCGCTTCTTGTCTTTTTTCTCCTATGTCCCCCCCTCCCTTGTGGAGGGGTTCCGGTCCGATGACCATGGATGAAGTACTGGCTGTCCAGAGTCGGGACCCAGGATGCACCACTCGCCTGTGTATCGGTTGGGGACATCTCTACGCTGCTGATCCGCCTCCGCTTGAGATGGTTTCCTGTGGACCGGACTCTCGCTGCTGTCTTGGATCCGCTTTGAACTGAACTCTCGCGGCTGTGTTGGAGCCACTATGGATTGAACTTTGGGACGGTTCGCTGGAGACGAAGTTGGTGGTGCCATGGGATGGCCTGCCGTAGACGAAGTTGGCGGTGCCGAGGGACTGCCCGCTGGAGACGAAGTTGGCGGCGCCGTGGGATGGCCCGCCGGAGCTGAGGACAGCCTGGCGGAGACAGCGGCATACGCTTAGGGACGGCCTGCTGGAGACAAAGTTGGCAATACCGAGGGACGGCCCGCCGTAGACGAAGTTGGCGGTGCCATGGGACGGCCCGCTGGAGACGAAGTTGGCGGCGCCAAGGGACATCCCGCTGGAGATGAAGTTGGCGGCGCCGTGGGATGGCCCGGCAGGACGGCTCCGTGGGACCGCCTGCCGGACACAAAGTTGGCAGCACGGTGGGGCAGCCCCCTGGAGACTAAGTTGGCGGCGCCGTGGGACGGCCCGCCGGAGATGAAGATGGTGTTTTCAGAGCAAGAGCAGCAGGCGACTGGGCTGTCAGCATGAACCGAGCTGGAGCAGCAGGCGGCTAGGCTCACAGCTGGCGTCTGTGATCCATTTTTTCCATCCATTTTCTACCGCTTATTCCCTTTCGGGGCCGCGGGGGGCGCTGGCGCCTATCTCAGCTACAATCGGACGGAAGGCAGGGTACACCCTGGACAAGTCGCCACCTCCTCGCAGGGCCAACACAGATAACCAGACAACATTCACACTCACATTCACACACTAGGGCCAGTTTAGTGTTGCCAATCAACCTATCCCCAGGTGCATGTCTTTGGAAGTGGGAGGAAGCCGGAGTACCCGGCGGGAACCCACGCATTCACGGGGAGAACATGCAAACTCCACACAGAAAGATCCCGAGCCTGGATTTGAACCCAGGACTGCAGGAACT
>NC_084636.1:22289111-22296611 GCF_033978795.1 Nerophis ophidion
GACAAGTTGAAAAACGTATTCGGGTGTTATAAATTAGTGGTCAATTGTATGGAATATGTACTGTACTGTGCAATCTACTAATAAAATGCAAAATGTCTGCTGATTTGTTGCATATAAGTGCATGTTTAAGAAATAAATTAGTTAAATTGTACATATTGTTGCAAATATTTAGCATTAACAGATGTGTGAATGAATAGAAAACTGCACCTGAAAAGCAGACTTGAGCATATTTATCCTATTCTCTATAGTTCCAGCCTAGTTGAGATGGATTCTGATGGATTCCTTAGTCCCTATGTGTCAAAGTCACCAATACTCCATCAGTGTTGGCAATAAGACTTTTCAAAATGGACCCCCATCAAGTCATAAAAACGGGGTCCCACGGTACATTTTTAGGCTTGTACTTTTTTGTAACCGTTTTGAAAACAAATGATAAATGTATGCATTATCCTCTTATATCTCACATTCTTTTTGGAAAAAGGTTGTCATAAACATTACTTATATCATTCAAAAATAATAAAAAAAAAAAGAAAACACATTTTTATGCATGTCTAAATGTATTCAGTTATAAACATTCATTCTTTCCATCGTAGATCTAAACTTTAGATTCAGATGGAGACTTTACATTTTATCCTATATTTTTCTTGTAATATTTTCAGAATTTTTGTTTAATTTCTTTGCCAAAGTAAACCAACGAAAACAATATGAAGTTGTCTTTATTTTTGTTTTGTTTTTAATGCCATGATTTTAGGTCAGCACGGTGTGACAGAGGTTATTGCATCTGCCTCACAAAACGAAGGTCCTGAGTAGTCCTGGGTTCAATCCCAGGCTCGGGATCTTTCTGTGTGGAGTTTGCATGTTCTCCCCGTGACTGCGTGGGTTACCTTCTAAGTACTTCGGCTTCCTCCCACCTCCAAAGACATGCACCTGGGGATAAGTTGATTGGCAACACAAAATTGGCCCTAGTGTGTGAATATGAGTGTGAATATTATCTGTCTATCTTTGTTGGCCCTGTGATGAGGCGGTGACTTGTCCATGGTGAGATAGATTCCAGCGACCCCAAAAGGGACAAGTTGTCAGGCTTGCCCCTAACAGTTTGGTTGTGTTAGTTTTTCCTCTGTGTGTTTAGTATTTCCTGTCTTTAGTTCTGGTCAACACTCTTATTTTGGTTCAGTTTCCTGTTTGTCTCCCTGAGTGCTGTGTCCCCTCAGATGCGGCTGGTTGGCACCTGGCCACACCTGCAGAGGGGTTAGTGCGTCTGCCGCACAATACGAATGTCCTGCAGTCCTGGGTTCAAATCCAGGCTCGGGATCTTTCTGTGTGGAGTTTGCATGTTCTCCCCGTGAATGCGTGGGTTCCCTCCGGGTACTCCGGCTTCCTCCCACCTCCAAAGACATGCACCTGGGGATAGGTTGATTGGCAACACTAAATTGGCCCTAGTGTGTGAATGTGAGTGTGAATGTTGTCTGTCTATCTGTGTTGGCCCTGCGATGAGGTGGCGACTTGTCCAGGGTGTACTCCGCCTTCCGCCCGATTGTAGCTGAGATAGGCGCCAGCGACCCCGAAAGGGAATAAGCGGTAGAAAATGGATGGATGGATGTTTAGTTAAATCATGTTTTTCTACAAAATGCCTCCCTCCTTCTCTGCATTTTGGGGTTTGTCACAAACAAACTCTGACACAAGTGGTAGGAAATGGAAGGATGGATGCCATCATTTAAATAGTCCAGCCTGTGTGTGCACAAATTTTCCTCCATTTGGCTCCTAAGCTAAAAATTAGTTTGACACCCCCATGATCTATAGTTACAGCCTAGTTGAGATTGATTTTGATGCATTCCAAAAAGATAGATATAACTTTATTGATTCCTTCAGAAGAGTTAACTCGGGAAAATTAAAATTCCAGCAGCATTGTACAGAATTGAGATCGAATTTAAAAAAGTAAATAATGGGGGTATAAACGGAAACAAAATAGAAAAATATTACAATAAGAATAATAATTAAAAAAAAGAAACAGTAAGACTAAAAATAGGCAGTAGTGACCATGTTATGAAACTCCGGAGAGGAGTTATACAGCCCAGTGCAGTGGTATGCCAAGGGGTGCGTGACATTTTGTTTTTAAAAATGCTAAAAAAAACAATTCAAAAATCCTTTATAAATATATTTATTGAAAAATACTTCAACAAAATATGAATGTAAGTTCATAAACTGTGAAAAGAAATGCAACAATGCAATATTCAGTGTTGACAGCTAGATTTTCTTGTGGACATGTTCCATAAATATTGATGTTAAAGATTTTTTTTTTTTTTTGTGAAGAAATCTTTAGAATTAAGTTTATGAATCCAGATGGATCTCTATTACAATCCCCAAAGAGGACCCTTTAAGTTGATGATTACTTCTATGTGTAGAAATATTTGACAATTGAATCACTTGTTTAGTTTTCAACAAGTTTTTAGTTATTTTTATATCTTTTTTTCAAAACAGTTCAAGAAAGACCAGTAGAAATTAGCAATATTTTGCACTGTTATACAATTTAATAAATCAGAAACTGATGACGTAGAGCTGTATTTTACTTCTTTATCTCTTTTTTTTCAACCAAAAATGCTTTGCTCTGATTGGAGGGTACTTGAATCAAAAAAATGTTCATGTTTTTTTCATCACTGAAAAAAGGTTGAGAACCACTGCACAAGGCATACCTTTCAAGTACCCCCATTTGAGAACCACTGGTCTAATGGCGTGTCGGACTAAGCGTCATTTTCGTCAATTAGTATTTATATATTTTAGTATATATTTTTTATTTATTTTTTTGGGCCATTTTTGAGAGTGTAGTGGTATTTTGTGACGGGGTCCCAGCACGCCTCCTGGCCCGGACAGAAGCGTAATTTCACATGTTGTACACAAGATGGCAGTATTTAGCCGCGCTAGTAGACGCTGGAAGCAACAGGCTGCCTGGCAAAGTATTTAGTAATATAGCAAGATAAGTTTTTTTTTGTTTTTTTTTACTCTTTTAGATGTATTTATCATATTTTATGCATGCAATTAATATATTTTAAACTATTTATTTTGATTGTATGCTTCATAGTTAAAAGTGCGTGAGTGTGCGTGGGCTCCCAGGTGTTTTGTGGGTGCGCGACGGACGAGGAGGAGCCACATTCCGGCAGTGGCAGGCGGGCGAGGAGTGGACGGATGGCAGCAGAGGAGGCAGCATCAGCACCATGAAGAGATGTGCGCCGGGGGGCGGGGCGGCCTCCTCCTTTGCGCGCAAAAACTCCAACAACAACGAGCTCCTGCTCCTCCAGGACCACTGCTCGGAGTCCTTCAGCCTGCACTGGAATGTTCCACCGGACGACGGCGGCGGCGGCTGGGGCTCGGCCGCCGGCATGATGTGCAACAAGAACGGAGATTGCCGAAGAGAGCCGACCAGCTCCGGGAGCCTCTCGTCCCTCATATCCAGGCAGGAGAAGCGCGCCGATGGCGGGGTAGAAGCCGAGGAGGGCGCGCGCATGGACGGCTCCGGGGTGTCGGCGGGGTCTCCGCCACACGGGGCCGAGGTCAGAAGCGCCTCGGCGGGCATGGAGAAGAAAGACTCCCGGGTGTCTTTCTCCAAGGGACACACCCCGGGTCAGCAGTCCAGGAACTCCAAGGCGGAGGACGGCTCGCAGATAGTCGCGGACGATGGCGACTCCAGTCGGAACCAAACTTACATGCAGCGGCAGTTCACCGCCATGTTGCAGCCCGGGGTCAACAAATTCTCCCTGCGGATGTTCGGCAGCCAGAAGGCGGTGGAGAAGGAGCAGGAGCGGGTCAAGTCTGCGGGGAACTGGATCATCCATCCCTACAGCGACTTCAGGTACGCACAACTTTTTACACAGAATATAAAGTCCACATATAAATCATGTATTGTGGCGGGCACTAAGACTGGATTCACTCCACATGAGGTATTCAATACAATTCGTACCCAAAAAGCAAAAAAAAGTATGCACTCCATAAAAATTGTTGACATGGGCTGCTAAAAATAAACACAAATAAAATATATCCAAATTTAAATGCAATCAGGGCCTATTGCACTTTTACTAGTAGTAACAAAAACAAAAAGTATGTGAAGTGAATTATATTTATATAGCGCTTTTTCTCTAGTGACTCAGAAACCCAATATCTAATTCTTACATTTAAACCAGTGTGGGTGGCACTGGGAGCAGGTGGGTAAAGGGTCTTTCCCAAGGACACGACGGCAGTGACTAGGATGGCGGAAGCGGGGATCGAACCTGCAACCCTCAAATTGCTGGCACGGCCGCACTCCAAACATGGCCCCAAAATGTATAAAAAAGTATGCACTCCATAAACATTGCTGACATGGGATGCTAAAAATTAACACAAATAAAATATGTCCAAATTTAAATGTAATTAGGGCCTATTGCACTTTTACTAGTAGTAACAAAACCACAAAAAGTATGCACTCCAAACATGGCCCCAAAATGTAGAAAAAAGTATGCACTCCATAAATATTGACATGGGCTGCTAAAAATAAACACAAATAAAATATGTCCACATTTAAATGTAATTAGGGCCTATTGCACTTTTACTAGTAGTACCAGAAACACAAAAAGTATGCACTCCAAACATGGCCCCAAAATGTGGAGAAAAGTATGCACTCCATAAACATTGTTGACATGGTCTGCTAAAAAAACCCACAAATTAAATATGTCTAAATGTAAATGTAATTAGGGCTTATTGCACTTTTACTAGTATTAGCAGAAACACAAAAAGTATGCACTTCAAACATGGCCCCAAAATGTAGAAAAAATGTAGGAAAAAGTATGCACTCCATAAACATTGTTGACATGGGCTGCTAAAAATAAACAAATAAAATATGTCCAAATTTAAATGTAATTAGGGCCTATGGCACTTTTACTAGTAGTAACAAAAACACAAAAAGTATGCACTCCAAACATGGCCCCAAAATGTAGAAAAAAGTATGCACTCCAAACATGGCCCCAAAATGTAGAAAAAAGTATGCACTCCAAAAACATTGTTGACATGGGCTGCTAAAAATAAGCAAATAAAATGTGTCCAAATTTAAATGTAATTAGGGCCTATTGCACTTTTACTAGTAGTAACAAAAACACAAAAAATATGTGAAGTGAATTATATTTATATAGCGCTTTTTCTCCTGTGACTCAAAGCGCTTTACATAGTGAGACCCAATATCTAATTCTTACATTTAAACCAGTGTGGGTGGCACTGGGAGCAGGTGGGTAAAGTGTCTTGCCCAAGGACACGACGGCAGTGACTAGGATGGCGGAAGCGGGGATCGAACCTGCAACCCTCATATTGCTGGCACGGCCGCACTCCAAACATGGCCCCAAAATGTAGAAAAAAGCATGCCCTCCATAAACATTGTTGACACGGGCTGCTAAAAATAAACACAAATAAAATATGTCCAAATTTAAATGTAATTAGGGCCTATTGCACTTTTACTAGTAGTAACAAAACCACAAAAAGTATGCACTCCAAACATGGCCCCAAAATGTAGAAAAAAGTATGCACTCTATAAACATTGTTGACATGGGCTGCTAAAAATAAACACAAATAAAATATGTCCACATTTAAATGTAATCAGGGCCTATTGCACTTTTACTAGTAGTAACAAAAACACAAAAAGTATGCACTCCAAACATGGCCCCAAAATGTAGAAAAAATTATGCACTCCATAAACATTGTTGACATGGGCTGCTAAAAATAAACAAATAAAATATGTCCAAATTTAAATGTAATTAGGGCCTATTGCACTTTTACTAGTAGTAACAAAAACACAAAAAGTATGTGAAGTGAATTATATTTATATAGCGCTTTTTCTCTAGTGACTCAAAACACTTTACATAGTGAAACCCAATATCTAATTCTTACATTTAAACCAGTGTGGGTGGCACTGGGAGCAGGTGGGTAAAGTGTCTTGCCCAAGGACATGACGGCAGTGACTAGGATGGCGGAAGCGGGGATCGAACCTGCAACCCTCAAATTGCTGGCACGGCATGTTTGGAGTGCTCCAAACATGGCCCCAAAATGTAGAAAAAATTATGCACTCCATAAACATTGCTGACATGGGATGCTAAAAATAAACCCAAATAAAATATGTCCAAATTTAAATGTAATTAGGGCCTATTGCACTTTTACTAGTAGTAACAAAACCACAAAAAGTATGCACTCCAAACATGGCCCCAAAATGTAGAAAAAAGTATGCACTCCATAAACATTGTTGACATGGGCTGCTAAAAAATAAAACAAATAAAATATATCTAAATGTAAATGTATTTAGAGCCTATTGCACTTTTACTAGCAGTAACAAAAACACAAAAAGTATGCACTCCAAACATGGCCCCAAAATTTAGAAAAAAGTATGCACTCCATAAACATTGTTGACATGGGCTGCTAAAAAATAAAACAAATAAAATATATCTACATGTAAATGTATTTAGGGCCTATTGCACTTTTACTAGTAGTAACAAAAACACCAAAAGTATGCACTCCAAACATGGCCCCAAAATTTTGAAAAAAAAAAAATGCACTCCATAAACATTGTTGACATGGGCTGCTAAAAATAAACACAAATAAAATATGTCCACATTTAAATGTAATTAGGGCCTATTGCACATTTACTAGTAGTAACAAAAACACAAACAGTATGCAATCCAAACATGGCCCCAAAATGTAGAAAAAAGTATGCACTCCATAAACATTGTTGACATGGGCTGCTAAAAATAAACACAAATAAAATATGTCCGAATTTAAATGTAATTAGGCCCTTTTGCACTTTTACTAGTAGTAACAAAAACACAAAAAGTATGCACTCCAAACATAGCCCCAAAATGCAGAAAAAAGTATGCACTCCATAAAAATTACTGACATAGGATGTTAAAAATAAAACAGAACTGGCCAGAATTAAATGTAGTTAGGGTGTATTGCAATTTTACCAATTGTTACACTAACACAAAAAGTACTGTATGCACTCCTCAAACACTGTGGACAACAGGGGGGTTGAACACTTACAATTTGTCTCACAAATGCAAAAAAAAAAAATCTCCATAAACATGGGATGCTGAAAATATACAAAAAAAGATGTCCAAATTTAAATGTAGTTAAGGCGTATTGCAATTTTACTATTAGTAACAAAACACAAAAAGTATGCACTCCAAACATGGTGGATATAGGGTGATGAACATATTAAAATTTGTACCCAAAATGCAAACAAAAGGTAGGCACTCCATAAACATTGTTGACATGGGCTGCTAAAAATAAACACAAATAAAATATATCCACATTTAAATGTAATTAGGGCCTATTGCACTTTTACTAGTAGTAGCAGAAACACAAAAAGTATGCACTTCATACATGGCCCCAAAATGCACTCCATAAACATTGTTGACATGGGCTGCTAAAAATAAAAGGTAAAATATATCTAAATTCAAATGTATTTAGGGCCTATTGCACTTTTACTAGTAGTAACAAAAA
>NC_084636.1:22301611-22336611 GCF_033978795.1 Nerophis ophidion
CGTGGAAATAGTGTCAAAGCGCTTTGAGTACCTTGAAGGTAGAAGAGCGCTATACAGGTACAACCCATTTACCCTTTAATAATTTTGCAATGCTGCTGAAAATGATGGAAAGGGCCACTCTACACTTTGTGCACAATAATTAGGAAAGTGTTTTTAAGGATCAATTTTAATATTAAACAGTATTCGGTCAATCCAAAAGGTTAACCTCAACCTGAATGTTCAAGGAAGTGAAAGTCAGGTTTTGTCTTTCTTAAGGTTTTGGATTTATTTTAACAACAAATCTTAGTCCATCCATCCATCCATCTTCTTCCGCTTATCCGAGGTCGGGTCGCGGGGGCAACAGCCTAAGTAGGGAAACCCAGACTTCCCTCTCCCCAGCCACTTCGTCTAGCTCTTCCCGGGGGATCTCGAGGCGTTCCCAGGCCAGCCGGGAGACATAGTCTTCCCAACGTGTCCTGGGTCTTCCCCGTGGCCTCCTACCGGTTGGACGTGCCTTAAACACCTCCCAAGGAAGGCGTTCGGGTGGCATCCTGACCAGATGCCCGAACCACCTCATCTGGCTCCTCTCGATGTGGAGGAGCAGCGGCTTTACGTTGAGCTCCTCCCGGATGGCAGAGCTTCTCACCCTATCTCTAAGGGAGAGACCCGCCACCCGGCGGAGGAAACTCATTTCGGCCGCTTGTACCCGGGATCTTATCCTTTAGGTCATGACCCAAAGCTCATGACCACAGGTGAGGATGGGAACGTAGATCGACCGGTAATTTGAGAGCTTTGCCTTCCGGCTCAGTTCCTTCTTCACCACCAAGGATCGGTACAACGTCCGCATTACTGAAGACGCCGCACCGATCCGCCTGTCGATCTCACGGTCCACTCTTCCCTCACTCGTGAACAAGACTCCTAGGTACTTGAACTCCTCCACTTGGGGCAGGGTCTCCTCCCCAACCTGGAGATGGCACTCCACCCTTTTCTGGGTGAGAACCATGGACTCAGACTTGGAGGTGCTGATTTTCATTCCGGTTGCTTCACACTCGGCTTCAAACTGATCCAGTGAGAGCTGAAGATCCCGGTCAGATGAAGCCATCAGGACCACATCATCTGCAAACAGCAGAGACCCAATCCTGCGGTCACCAAACCGGAACCCCTCAACGCCTTGAGTGCACCTAGAAATTCTGTCCATAAAAGTTATGAACAGAATCGGTGACAAATCTTAGTGTACAATGAATATATTTTTGAGATACTTTACACCAGGGGTCTCAAACATGCGGCCCGCAAGACGTTATTATGCGGCCCGCGCTTTGATATGACAATTTAATGTAGGTGCGGCCCGCGTGTTTAATATGAACGGCGCTTCACAGCGTCATACTTGCCAACTTACCCAATTTTCCCGGGAGACCCCTAAATTTTAGGGCTCCAATTCTCTCAAAAGCCCCTGTCAATTTTTACCAGATCAACAATATTCAGTGAGTGCCATAATGGCACTGCCTTTGGTGCCACCTACACCCTGAACTGACAGCGTGCAAGCCCAATTGTATGGTGCATCTAACCATGTGAGACGCAGGTGTGTTATTGCAAGACATATTTGGTCAACAGCCATACAGGTCACACTGAGGGTGGCCGTAAAAAAAACTTTTAACACTGTTACAAATATGTGCCAGTCTGTGAACCCACACCAAACAAGACTGACAAACACATTTCGGGAGAACATCCGCATCGTAACACACCAGAACAATTACCCAGAATCCCATGCAGACCTAACTCCTCTGGGAATTAAGTTCATGAATCCAGATGGATCTCTATTACAATCCCCAAAGAGGGCACTTTAAGTTGATGATTACTTCTATGTGTAGAAATCTATTGAATCACTTGTTTATTTTTCAACAAGTTTTTCAGTTATTTTTATATCTTTTTTTCCAAATAGTTCAAGACCACTACAAATGAGCAATATTTTGCACTGTTATACAATTTAATAAATCAGAAACTGATGACTTAGTGCTGTATTTTACTTATTTATCTCTTTTTTTTCCAACCAAAAATGCTTTGCTCTGATTAGGGGGTACTTGAATTAAAAAAATGTTCACAGGGGGTACATCATTGAAAAAAGGTTGAGAACCACTGTTGTAGAGGACGTTAAAGGCAGTGCAGTCATGGCAGCCCTTAAAATGTCGGCCGGGTGAAAATCGGGAAAAATTCGGGAGAATGGTTGCACCCATAGATTGTCAGGAGATGCACTGAAATTCAGGAGTCTCCCGGAAAAATCGTGAGGGTTGGCAAGTATGTTGCTAGGGCGGGAAAGCCATTCATAGAGGGTGAATTCATTAAAAAGTGCATGTTAGATTTTTTTAAGAAATCTTTTCTTGCGGCCCAGCCTCACCCAGTTTCTGCATCCAGTGGCCCCCAGGTAAATTGAGTTTGAGACCCCTGCTTTACACTCTACATGCAAACTAAAGTGTATAGTGCACCCCTCCAATTCGTCATGATTCATGTGTCAGGTAAACGGTGACACGTTGGGCCATATGACTCACCTTCCTACTGTACGTACACCACAAACATAACAAAAGGTGTTTAAAATGTTTACATTAAAAGTATGCACTCCACTAACATGAACCACATGGGTGCTCAAAATGTTCAAAGTTATCACAAAAGTATTTTAAAAGTACGCACTCACTAACATGACCAATATTATATGTGGAAATGTCACCGTTTCTCCCCAAAATGTAGAACAATTGATTATGTACTTTCCTAGCCTGACCTACATTTGCGGCTGACATTACAATTTGTCAAAAAAATGAAGAACCTGTATGCCTTCCACTACCAGGACCCAAAAAAAAAAGTATGCAGTTTACAAAAATAGACTCCTTGAAAATATTACAATTTATCAAAAAATGTTGTCCATTACATGAACAACATAGGTGTCGAGATTGTTGCATATTTTCACAAAAATGCAAAAGAAAAACCCTATAAATACATCCCTACATGTCACTTCCTTTCTACAGGGATAGGACGCAAAAATGAAAGGTTCGCTTTTATTATTATTTTTTTACCATTGTGAAGTTTTTTTGACCAAGAAACAAAAATTGTTGAAAAAAGGTAAAAGTGCTGTAAGTCACTAAAAAAAGCAACTGCCGTTAACAAACCTCAGATAGCTGCTGCAAAACCTTTCGGTGTCATCTGAATCAAATAATTTTCTGGATACAGGACATGATGGGAAGCAAGACTTGATGCTAAAAAAAAATAAAAAATAAATGACAAGAGTAAGAATAGAACACAAAGCAGACCTGGAAAGAGTAACAGAATAACTTTAAGAAGATCAGAGAAAAGCAACAACAGAAGACAAAGAAGATCTGAGAAGTCTGCAGCGAAAATATAGAATGTCTGCAAAGTCAGAATAAGAAAACAAAAGACGATTGTCAGGAAATGCGTCAAGAAATGAGGATTCAAGCCCTATCATCGTGACAGGGCACTGGATTAAACCAAGATTCTATGCTAAAGCTGTGAATAAGTGAGAACCAGATGAAATAGATGTTGCCTCAGCACAACAGGAAGTGATCAACTTTCTGCAGTAATGGAAATTAAAATCAGCATTAATTCCATCAAAACATGCATTCCACTGAATGGAAGAAACCTCAACACTGCTCCATTCATCCTCATGAAACTCGTTAACAGGAAATCTCAAACGGCACTGCTGAAACAGGGAAAGAAACTGAAGGGAACAAATGTGAGCATCTCCCAAAATATAATGCTGAAAGTTCTGGGAACTTGGAGCGCCAACTGTAAAATCTACATCAAGCAGAATGGAGGACCAGAAGCCAGAGTACTTGTTGTCAATGACAGACAAATTTTAAAGTTGACACTGCTTCCACGACGACGATGATGATAACGGAGTCTGACGGAAAAAAAAACGCCTACATTCAACACCAACACTACTATGTTCCGAGAGACCACTAAACAAGAAGAACGACACTAAAATAGATTATTGAAACATCAAAGATTTTTGAACTGAAACACTTAAAGTTAAAGTACCAATGATTGTCTCAAACACACACACTAGGTGTGATGAAATGTTTCTCTGCATTTGACCCATCACCCTTCATCACCCCCTGGGAGGTGAGGAGAGCAGTGAGCAGCAGCTGTGGCCGCGCCCGGGAATCTTTTTGGTGATTTAACCCCCAATTCAAACCCTCTGCAACAAAGACCACAAAAATAAGATTTGGACAATGTTATGGATCCAGATACACCCCCCCACATCAATAATAATTGTTTATTATACAGATGAACAATATAATAGGAACATTAAATGTGACAACAAATTGTCAATTATTAATTTGTTTGTATGCAAATTATAACGCGAATCACTTTTTAGAACAATTCAACAAACCCTTCAAACTGATCGCTGTCACAGAAACATGGATTGATGATCAAAAAAAAAAGTAATAGATTTTGATCTGGAAGGATATGAACTCAATTACCTCAAAAGGAGTAGCTGTGTCCGTGATGAAGAACCCGAACTACAAAATGGTAAAAAAAAATTCATATTTGTTATAGATAATATTTTAGAAAGGCATAACCATTGAAATATGTCAGGAAAAAAGCAACAACATATTTGTCACTACTCATTTTTTTTTTTTCATATGTGGTACGACTTATTGAACCCTAATAAACAAAAGACCATTGATGACTTCATTGATACAACGTACAGCATCAGTTTATATAATGCCCCTTCATTATTTAATTTCATACTTCAGTTATTTATTATTTATGGATTCAAATTATGTACAAATTGAGAACAGGAAGTGAATACAGTCTTACTAATTGATATGAAATGGAAAAGGGGTAGGATTGAATAAGCTCTTATTTTTCTTACTTCTTGTCGGACATCCTGTACTAAGAAACTGGAAAAATGGGATGTATCATATGGTAACCGTATGTATGTTTGAAAAAAATTAAAATCATTATCCATAAACCACAATATTTACGTACACAGCTGACGGTGCTAAAAATAGTGACATTTCTGACAAAAATTTAAAATAAAGTAGCGACACTGGTTTACCAAAAATATTACAATTTGTCAGAAAAATGCAGAAAAAATATGCCCTAACATGATGAAGATACAGGCAGGTGCTAAAAATCACTAGTTGTGGGCGGCATAGCTCGGTTGGTAGAGTGGCCGTGTCAGCAACTTGAGGGTTGCAGGTTCGATTCCCGCTTCAATCATCCTAGTTACTGCCGTTGTGTCCTTGGGCAAGACACTTTACCCACCTGCTCCCAGTGCCACCCACACTGGTTTAAATGTAAGAATTAGATATTGGGTTTCACTATGTAAAGCGCTTCAAGTCACTAGAGAAAAGCGCTATATAAATATTATTCACTTCACTTCACTTATCACAAATATGCAAAAAAACGTGTTAGCCCTGCTGCAATGAGGTGGCGACTTGTCCAGGGTGTAGCCCGCCTTCCGCCCGAATCCAGCTGAGATAGGCACCCGTGACCCCGAACGAGACAAGCGGTAGAAAATGGATGGATACGCAAAAAAACCTAAACTCCATTTACACGACTGACAGAGTGCTAAAGTAGTAAAAAAATTTCAAAAAAGTCCCCCCCAAAAAATGAAGAATGGTGACATGGGTTTTTGTCGGAAAATTGCAGAAAAAGTATGCCCATCACTAACATGACGAAAATACAAACGGGTGCTAAAAATCACTATTTGTCACAAATATGCAAAAAAAAACTCAATTCCATTTACATGGCTGACAGAGAGCTAAAGTAGTAAAATGTGTCCAAAAGTACCAAAAAAAAAAAAGAATGGTGACACCATTTGTCGGAAAAAATGCAGACAAAGTATGCCCACGAACATAACCCACAGCGTGATAAAAATTTTACACTTTCTTGCAAAAGTGTAAAAAAAAGTATGCACTCCATCGCTGAGGTCCACATAGTGCTGAAAATTTTACAATTAGTTACAAAAATAAAAAAACAACTATGAACTCCTCATACATGGCTGACAGTGCTAAAGAAAATAGTAAAATATGTCAAAGAAAAAAAATATAAGGAAAAAATAAAATAAGAAAAGTGACAAGGTTTACAGAAAATTTTACAATTTGTCAGGAAAATGCAGTAAAAGTATGCCCTCCACAAACATGACCAACATACAGTAGAGTATTACAAGTTGTCGCAAAAATATAAAAAAGTATACACTTGACTCTACAAAAATGGCCCACGGGGGTGCTCCTTCGTTATTTGTTTACTTTATTAGTTCCCGAGTGGAAATTCAGATTTTCAGCACAATCCCATTCAAGAGCAGACATACATTACAGGGAGACAGAACCGGAACGCTGACGGCTCAGCCAACTTCCGGTTCCCCTTAGAGAAGTGGGGAAAAGGTAAACGCTGTTGGAGTGAAGGGGGTTAGTAAAAAAAAAAAAAAAAAAATGGTTGTGTCCTGGAGACGGGGGTTCAAACTGAGGCCAGAAAAAAAACCCCGCAATAACCATAATCTCACATGTAACATAGAATCCACAAAACTTGCAACATAGGGGAGGGAGTGGGGGCTACGGTGGCAGGCTGCTGCTATCTAAAGCGCCGCTCAGCTGTCCATCACCCCTAAGGGATTCAAGCGGTGGTCAAGGCGTGTTATTTTTTTTGGGCCTGGAGTCACTCTGCAGGCGTTACCAGCAAAGTTCAACTCCCATGTGTTGTTGAAGGAATGGAGGGTTGTCAGAGCATCCATCACTGAGGTGTCCTCGGGGGATGTTTTCAGAAGAACCTCCGTCTGTTATGAGCAGCGTCAAGGCCATTTGAGGGATTGGAAACGTAGATAAAGATTGTTATTTTCCAAGCGAGCAGACATTTAATGGCTTGTCTGATGCTGGCTCACAAGTTGATACATTTTTGCATTCCAGTAAGCCTCTCGGTGATGTGATCCAACTCAGGATTCAGTTCAGAAATCGCCACAGTCTGTGTTCCCACAGCTCGACCCATGCTCTATTGTGACGGGCAGCCTTTGGGCAATGCCCAGCCCAATCCGGACATGCCCTGCGATCATGGTTCCAAATAAGTAGATATCTTCCATATCCGGGGGTGTATATTGTAGCGTCCCGGAAGAGTTTGTGCTGCAAGGGGGTTCTGGGTATTTGTTCTGTTGTGTTTATGTTGTGTTACGGTGAGGATGTTCTCCTGAAATGTTTGTTAGTCTTGTTTGGTGTGGGTTCACAGTGTGGCGCATATTTGTAACAGTGTTAAAGTTGTTTATACGGCCACCCTCAGTGTGACCTGTATGGCTATTGACTATACTTGGTCTCAAAAGCCGTAGATTGGGCCGGCACGCAAAGGCAGTGCCTTTTAGGTTTATTGGCGCTCTGTACTTCTCCCTACGTCCGTGTACACAGGGGCGTTTTAAAAAGTCATACATTTTACTTTTGATACAGATAATTTTGAAACCGATACCGATAATTTCCGATAATTACATTTTAAAGCATATATCGACAGCCCGATATTATCGGACATCTGTATTCTCAATTCCTCGTACCCCGCAGCAATTGTTCCGTCAGGAAAGCCAGGCTCCAGACTTTTTCCCCAGCATTTTAGCGGTAGACATGTTTGCCAATCAAAGCCTTGTGTGTGTTCGTCTCTCGCTTCAAACGGGAAGAAATACGTCTTACTATGTGTGTCGCTCTCAGCACCTAAGCGGGTTTTTTTTCACAGTGGAATGAACTGAACAGAGTGACCCCTCTTTTCAGTCATTCACAATCTTTGTCTCTGCGGAGACTAGAGCAGGGCGCTGCCGCCAACATAATCACAGTACAAAGAGCCTCGCGACTCGCCAGTGGAAAGTGCTGCTACGTAACACAAATTAGGAGGGAAAAATATGTTTACAAAGCCAAATGTCCTGCTTTGGGAATATTTTTGCTTCAAATCGGATGGGCAATATGAGCCCATCAACACTGATGGATGAACTAGTGAAAATGCTGTGATCACGTGATGACAAACAAAATGACAATGTCCAACCTCATTTTTCCAACTTGAAAACAAAAATGCACTTTAAGATGTTCAAATTTGTTAGTTCACAGAATTTAGTCAATTTTATATTTTGTCTGTTAATTTATTTAGGACAAAGTTAATTACCTTCCAATTACAGTGCAATGGTGAACATTTTTTACATTAATGGGAAATGAAAGTTTATATCCTTTCACTTGCATTATTAGTAGAGATGTCCGATAATGTTTTTTTTTGTCCAACTCTTAATTACCGATTCCGATATCAACCGGTGCCGATATATCCAGTCGTGGAAATAACACATTATTACGCCTAATTTTGTTGTGGTGCTCCACTGGATGCATTAAACAATCTAACAAGGTTTTCCAAAATTAATCAACTCAAGTTATGGAAAAAAATGCCAACATGGCACTGCCATACTTATTATTTAAGTCACAAAGTGCAGTTTTTTTCTTAACATGCCTCAAAACAGCAGCTTGGAATTTGGGACATGCTCTCCCTGAGAGAGCATTAGGAGGTTGAGGTGGGCGGGGTTGAGATGGAGAGGGCGCCGGGGATTAGCGGGGGTGTACATTGTAGCGTACCGGAAGAGTTAGTGCCGTAGTGCAGCAAGGGGTTCTGGGTATTTGTTCTGTTGTTTATGATGTGTTACGGTGCGAATGTTCTCCTGAAATGTTTTGTCATTTTTGTTTGGTGTGGGTTCACAGTGTGGCGCATATTTGTAACAGTGTTAAAGTTGTTTATACGGCCATCCTCAGTGTGACCTGTATGGCTCTTGACCAAGTATGCCTTGCATTTACGTGTGTGTGTGAAAAGCCGTAGATATGTGACTGGGCCGGCACGCAACGGAAGTGCCTTTAAGGTTTATTGGCGCTTTGTACTTCTCCCTATGTCCGTGTACACAGCGGCGTTTTAAAAAGTCATAAATTTTACTTTTTTAAACCGATACCGATCATTTTGAAACGATACCGATAATTTCCGATACCACATTTTAAAGCATTTATCGGACATCCCTAATTATTAGTATATATTATGGTTACATTACATTAGTATCTAAAATACAACAATATTTTGCTCAAAGCGGTATTAATGACATACTCGCACAAAAAAATCCTAAAAATAAAAATAAAGTAATTCACACAAAAACTTGAGTTTACACTTTTTATGTTTCCCACTAAAAGACAAGTCAAACAATATGAAAATATCTGCTTTTTATCTTATTAAACTTGTCTATCTCATCTGAGCCATCATCATCTGATGTGAGCCATGTAGTTGTGTGCACTGCAGACAGTAATACAGTTTCTCCCTGAGCTCAAATTACTGCTCAGTAATCAAAAGAGCTGCTTGCATACATGTTATTGATTTGAGTTTAAGAGCATAATGCAGCCAAAATAAAAATAATATTGTTAAAGTAAATGATTGCATATGGCTCTGCGTGGCACCTTAAGACATGTAGTATACAGTATGTATGAAATATAAACATTGCAAATTTAATTGGAATTGCAATTTTGGTGAGGAAAAATAGCAATTGTTTTTTCTCAAAATCGTGAAGCCCTAAACTCAACTAACATGAAAATAGTGACATAAGTATGTGTGAATGGGTGAATGTCTTCGGTAATGTAAAGCACTTTGGGTATCATTCGAGGTACAGTAAATGCTATATAAGTGAGTGCTGAAAATATGACATTATATTATATATATCGTATATAAAAGAGCAAACCAAAGTATGAAAAAATTGGGGAAAAAAAAGAGCATGCACTTCACAATCATGGCTTTTTGGTTGGTAGGTTTATTCTTTTTGATCATTTATTGTACCTGCTCCTCGTTTGTATTGTGTTGTAGTTAGGGCTGGGCGATATATCGATATAGTCGATATATTGCGGGTTTGTCTCTGTGAGATATAGAAAATGATTATATCGTGATATTTGAGTATACGTTCTCACGCAGTTGCTTTTAGCTGCGGACATTACACTGCATTCTTTTTTTTCCACTCTTTCTTGTCCCTCCTTCTCCCAGGGACTTAAAACAAGCGCACCATCTTACATACGTCACATACTGACCCGTCATACGCCCTCGCAGAGCAGAGAGGTAGCAGACCGAGTAACATTAGCTGTGATGCAAGCGGAGTGGTGCGAGTGGTAATACGAGATAAAGAAGGTGCAAATCTGGTAACACATGAAGGAATAATTAATTCCCAAGAAAAACAGCACAGGGTCCATTGTCTGTTAAGCAATGGCAGCTAAGATTAATCTGAGAGCCAGATGCATCCATCAAAAGAGCCACATCTGGAATGAAGAGTGCTTGAAACTCTGCATGTCAACATCTCCATCTGGTGCCATACCTACAAAAGGCCAAAGCAACCATTTCCACATCAACACCATATGAAAAAATTAGTCAACAACAAAAGGAGGCAACGTCCGCAGGAACCTACCGCATAGCGAAGCACATAATCCATTTGATTTCCTATTATGCAGCTCATTTTTGACAGTTATTGAAATATCTTGTGTGACATCATGCACAAAAGTGCACTTTATTTATTATTTTAAACAATTGTAGTGGCGTTCTGTACAAAAAGTGCACTTTAATTTAGTGTTGTTTTGATATGTCATCTTGATGACATCATGCACAAAACTGCTTGTTTTAAAATGTCTCTGACAATTTTGCACTTTGTGTTTTGAAATGACATGAATGTTTGTGCCACTGCTTAAAAACTGTTTAATAAATACAATTTTGGTAATTCACTTAATTGTGGTTTCCCTCTATGCATGAAAGTTTAAAATGAGCATTAATGTAGTATGAACAAGAATGTTTTTATGTAGACACATAGAATCCACATACTGCTGTGATTATATGCATCAGGTGTTTATTCAAGGCTAAGGCAAAATATTGACATATATATATCGTGTATCGTGACATGGCTTGAAAATATCGAGATATTAAAAAAGGCCCAGCCCTAGTTGTAGTTCTCTGTCATGAAAAGCTAACAGACATCAGTCAAATTGGAAGTGAATGAGGCGGGAAGCCATATTTATTTACTCCTCCAGTACATTACTGCTTCGTTATGCTACATAAACACAATTAAACTTAACACGCTGTGTGTTTGTGTGTGTGTGTGTGTGTGTGTGTGTGTGTGCGCGTGCGTGCGTGCGTGCTTTGGTTAAACATAAACACACACTAACTGAGCTGAATGATTGAAAACAACCGCAGCTCTTTTGATTACTGTGCAGTAATTTGAGCTCAGGGAGAAACTCTATTACTGTCTGCAGCGCACACAACAACTACATGGATCACATCAGATTACGATGGCTCAGATGAGATAAAAAGCAGGTATTTTCATAATGTGTGACTTGTCTTCTTTTAATTGGAAACATAAAAAGTGTAAACACGCTTTTGTGTGAATTACAACTTTATTTTTTATTGTTAGGCTTTTTTTGTCTGAGTGTGGCATTAATACCCCATTGAGCAAAATATTGTTGCATTTCAGATACTAGCAAAAAAGTTAATACAATGGACATAAATCCTTTAGTTGGACAGTTCTATTGTGCTGACTTGGTACATTTGGCCACTAACAACAGGCACAAGACATTGATACAACGTTGATTATGCTTACATGTCCTTTAAAACTGACTTTGAACCAACGTTTCAAAATAGTTGTATTTGTAAATTGAGACAATGTTGATGTCCAACGTTGGATCCACGTTGTGGGTTGGGAAATGACCAAACTTCAATGGCCAAATCAACGTCACAACTTAAAATTGAATACAAGTCATCAAAAAGTATGTTGTTTCAACGTTGTATTTGTGTTGTAGCCATACTTACCAACCCTCTTAATTTTCCCGGGAGACTCTCGAATTTCAGTGCCTCTCCCAAAAATCTCCTGGGGCAAACATTCTCCCGATTTCCACCCGGACAATAATATTGTGGGCGTGCCTTTAAAGGCACTGCCTTTAGCGTCCTCCACAACCTGTTGTAACGTCCGCTTTTCCTCCATGCATATAGCACGCCGACCCAGTCACATTACATATGCGACTCACATAAGTGAATGCAATTCATACTTGATCAATAGCCATACAGGTCACACTGAGGGTGGCCGTATAAACAACTTTAACACAGTTACAAATATGCGCCACACTGTGAACCCACACCAAACAAAAATGAAAAACACATTTCGGTAGAACATCCGCACCGCAACATAACATAAACACAACAGACCAAATACCCGTAACCCTTTGCAGCACTAACTATTCTGGTATGTTACAATATACACCACCGTTACCACCAAACCTCACCCAATCTCCCGAATTCGCAGGTCTCAAGGTTGGCAAGTATGGTTGTAGCATATTGACCAAATTTCAATTGTCAAATCAACATCAGAACCCAACATTGATTAAAAGTTGTCAAAAAGCATGTTGTTTCAACGTTATGTTTGAGTTGCTCACCGTCAGGACCTAATTTAGCAAGTCTTGTGCCTGCTGTGATAGATGTAAGATAACGGTTTCATCATGATCATTGCCTTTTATTTGCTGATTGGCTGGAGGAAGTCACATGCTTTTGCTTTGATTGATTGATTGATTGAAACTTTTATTAGTAGATTGCACAGTACAGTACATATTCCGTACAATTGACCACTAAATGGTAACACCCGAATAAGTTTTTCAACTTGTTTAAGTCGGGGTCCACGTTAATCAATTCATGGTAATTCATGCTGCCTTGTAGTGATCAGTGGCGGGTTGTGCTTTTCCCATTTAGGCCTTCAGTGATGTCCGACTTCAAAGATACCTCTCAAAATACCATAATTGATGTCACCACATGACCATTGCTGGAAGAATACTATACGGCGTGGCGCAGTGGGGAGAGTGGCCGTGCGCAACCCGAGCGTCCCTGGTTCAATTCCCACCTAGTACCAACCTCGTCACGTCCGTTGTGTCCTGAGCAAGACACTTCACCCTTGCTCCTGATGGGTGCTGGTTGGCGCCTTGCATGGCAGCTCCCTCCGTCAGTGTGTGAATGTGTGTGTGAATGGGTAAATGTGGAAGTAGTGTCAAAGCGCTTTGAGTACCTTGAAGGTAGAAAAGCGCTATAAAAGTACAACCCATTTATCATTTATACAGGAACACATTTACGCACTACTGCGCATTGAAACACCTCAACGGTGTACCAAATGGGTTGTTTTCTGGCGCATTTAAAAATAAATAAACCATCAGTCAGCAATTAAAACATATCATATGTGGTACTGTCAACATTTAAATTGCAAAAAAACATATTCAACATGAAAAAAAAATAATTTAAACTCACCCATTCGACACTGTATAAGCCAGTGGTACTCCTCGTAGTCGGTTGGTCCGAGTGGTCAGGAACAGCTGAGCTAACTTTTGGGGTTGGCCGACATCGTCCCACAAGATGTAGTTTCTCTTTAAATATCCTTTTTGAAAATGGCCTTGCAAATACATATCTGCCGCCTAATCAACATTTGATTAGGTTGCGGTGCAACACTTCCTTCTTCCTGCTAAATTGCAACTTGTGAATGGTTACTCACTTTGGGATGACAAGTGAGTATCCAATCAGTCTCGTTAACATCAGGCTACATAGGCTACTGTCAACAACTTCTGATCTGATTGGTTATCGCAACTGTCTATCAACTGAATGTGTTTTCAAATTCATCCACTAATGGTCTCGATGAGTATCCAATCACAGGACGCGTTAATGTCAAGTTCAACGTGAGTCCAGCTGGAAGGCCATACTGACAACAGCTTGTGATTTGATTGGCTATCGCATTTGTCTATCCACTGTATGTGTCCGTTCACTTACAGTGTGCAGACGCCCGCATTGTTGATTCTGAAGGCCCCGGGCAGATTTGGTACAGCATGGCAATATGAGCTAGTTGAATTCTGATTGGATACAAAGTAAAACTAAAAACAACAGCACTGGAAGGAGCATGACATGACTTGAAGAGAATATGAATACTTTTAGATATTTAGGAAAAGTAAATAAAACAATATTTTAATCTTTATTTATATCATGACTTCTGGTTATGTTAGGCCAGCAGAGAAGCCTTGCTGGCACACCACTGGTCGTGATTCTGTATGTGTTGTGTTACGCAACCAGGTACAGATCGAAGGTCTTTTCTCATCATTAAACAAGTCTGGATGGTGTTGCCTCTCTTTAGAATAACTAAGTTACGTTAATATTTCACATTTTTGTGATAGAGCGTCGTTTGTCTATGTGTGTGTTTGTTGTGTGCCTGAGCAGAGGCAGTGATGATAAGCATTGTCGGGAATAAGCAGAGCAATTTCCTGAAACAGAAAGGCTCTTTCCTCACCGGAGGGGCGTGTGTGTGTGTGTGCCTTCACATCACAAGGGAGGATCTACCTTCCTATTACAGCTCCTGGTCCTTATAGTACAATCTGAACCATTTTCTGTTTATTTCCACAAGCTGATATTGTAATAAATAAATAGACTGACAGTTCACATTTACCTGCCTTTTTTTTGTTTTGTTTTGATTGACTTTACACATATTTAATATTGTTACAAAAAAGGCAACTTTCTTATTCAAAGTAAAATGATAACAATTTGAATTAATGACCAAAGACATGCACCTGGGGATAGGTTGATTGGCAACACTAAATTGGGCCTAGAGTGTGAATGTGAGTGTGAATGTTGTCTGTCTATCTGTGTTGGCCCTGCGATAAGGTGGCGACTTGTCCAGGGTGTACCCCGCCTTCCGCCCGATTGTAGCTGAGATAGGCGCCAGCGCCCCCCGCGACCCCAAAAGGGAATAAGCGGTAGAAAATGGATGGATGGATGGAACAATTTCATTAATTACTACAGGCTGTAATAGTAATAAACAAAATATTTTTTATTATTAACTATAACTGACAGTCAATACACATTTTGTATAATGATAAAACACATGAAATAAAAAAATACATTTTTGGTTTATTTCCTTTAATATTTAAATTAATAAATATGACAAACTACCTGACCAAATACAATATTTCAGATAATATTTCATACCATGATCAGTCTTTTTACTATTTCTGTCATTTTTGTGTGTGTGATTGTTTTGGACGGAATTTGCGGGAGCTTTTCCAACTGCAATGTTTCGAAGTTTACTTTTTTGCCAAAAACATTTAATTTATTTGTGATTTTTTTAATCTTTAGTTTTCCTTGGAAACTTAACCTAAAAAAAGCACAGGATTTCCAAAACAATTGAAAAACAAAGTTTTGACGATATATTATTTGTTTTAACATTTTTTTATTTAGTAGACACTAGATGGCAATGAATGCATACTCAAAACATATTTTCATATTAATGCATTGTTTGAAATTATTAATAAAAGTAATTGTTATAATTCCAAAACCAGTGAAGTTGGCACATTGTGTAATTCGTAAATAAAAACGAATACAATGACTTCCAAAACCCTTTTTAAACTCATATTCAATTGAATAGACTGCAAAGACAAGATATTTAATGTTAGAACTGAGAAACCAAAATTTTTTTTATCAAATAATCATTAAATTACAATTTAATGGCAGCGAAACATTGCAAAAAAGTTTGTACTGGGGCATTTTTACCACTGTGTTACATGACCTTTCATTTTAACAACACTCAGTAAACGTTTGGGAACTGAGGAGACCAATTTTTGAAGCTTTTTAGGTGGAATTCTTTCCCATTCTTGCTTGATGAACAACTTAAGTTATTCAACAGTCCAGGGACTCCATTGTCGTATTTTACGCTTTATAATGCGCCACACATTTTCAATGGGAGACAGGTCTGGACTACAGGCAGGCCAGTCTAGTACCCGCACTCTTTTACTATGCAGCCACGCTAGCATTGTTTTGCTGAAATAAGCAGGGGCGCCCGTGATAACGTTGCTTGGATGGCAACATACGTTGTTCCAAAACCTGTACCTTTCAGCATTATGGTGCTTTCACAGATGTGTAAGTCCAAGCCGTAGGCATTAATACACCCCCATACCATCACAGATATAACAATCCGAATGGTCCTTCTCCCCTTTGGTCTGGAGAACACAATGTCCACAGTTTCCAAAATTTTTTTTAAATGTTAAATCGTCAGACCAGAAAACACTTTTTCACTTTGCATCAGTCCATCTTAGATGAGCTCGGGCCCAGCGAAGCCGGTGGCGTTTCTGGGTGTTGTTGATAAATGGTTTTCGCTTTGCATAGTACAGTTTTAACTTGCACTTACAGATGTAGCGACAAACTTTAGTTACTGATAGTGACAAGTGTTCCTGAGCCCATGTGGTGATAACCTTTACACACTGATGTCGCTTTTTGATGCAGTACCGCCTGAGGGATTGAAGGTCTATAATAACATCGCTTAAGTGCCGTGATTTCTCCAGATTTTCTGAACCTTTTGATGATATTACGGGCTGTAGATTGTGAAATCCCTAAATTCCCTTTTTAACAAGTATATTTTTGGTCACTGTAACATTACCCACAGTATAAACAGTAACACTGTGTTTGAAAATAGGAACATTTCTATGAGTGATAGAAACGACAGAATAAGAAGATTCTGTCTTAATTGTTTATTTTGGCGTCGTCTACGGCTGACAGTAGTCCGATTGGGACAACTTCCATTGAAAGCTGATAAACATGAATAACGACTCTAGTCACGCCATTACAATATGTAATTAGGTGATTATTTGGCGTACCACCAAATGGTACCACCGTTTTTGCTGTAAATAATATTAAAATAAACATATATATGTTATTATTTTAGATAGTATTTCACATTTTAATCAATGATGGAACATAAATTTAAATTATTTTCAAACTTTAAATTTGTTTATGTAATTAGGGCACCATAAGCCCTCCATACAATACACAAAAGACAACCCTCAGAATCATCCATCCATCCATTTTTTTAATACCGCTTATCTTCACTACTGTCGCGGTCCTCAAAAAAATATTAAATTAAATAAAATCATTGATCAATAATTAATGGACTTTTTAACTGAATGCTAACCTCCTCAATAATTTTTTATTTTTTTCCCCCATTCAGATCTTCCACATGACCTATGACCTGGCCAGCGCTGTGATGCGAATATTCAACCTGATTGGGATGATGCTGCTGCTGTGTCACTGGGATGGCTGTTTGCAGTTTTTGGTGCCAATGCTGCAGGACTTCCCCTCGGACTGCTGGGTGTCCCTCAACAAGATGGTGGTGAGTAAACACACTTTCATGCCGTTTTTTTCATGCACGGAACAATGAATTCCTTATGAAACTTGAATATTAATATTCAGGTAAATAACAATCATTCCTGAGGTATCACAGGCTAAAATATAAGTTAATAAGTATTGCACCCTAACATCATTTATTCGTGTCTATGAATAAATGCAGAATGATAAGTATATGAGTTTAAATTAGGCTCATGGCTGCACTAATTTGGTCCAACAAGAGACTTTGGCAGAGTTAACGAGCACTCTCCAATGAATAGTAGAAAGTGCTTGTTTTTTTGCGTCTGCCTCCAAATTCTAATTGGGACATTTTTTTTTACCCCTTCAAATATTCACACACACACACACCGACTTAGTAGCACATTGGCTGCCATTCATGCTGTTGCTGCCATCGTATATTTTTATTGCAAAAACTGCTTGTTACATCATCTCCAAAAGTTTGAACACCCCCGTGCATGTCGCCTTCAACTAAAGCTCAGTTCAGCAAGTATAGAACGATGTTTGTGCACCACTTTTAATTTATATTCAAATCAGAGGGCATACTTTCACCACAAGATAGTTATTAGTACAGTAGTACAGGAGTTAGATTTGTTTCAAATATTCTGACATTTATTATAACATTGTTGTATGCTCACTATGCTACAACCTGTCAAAAAAACTAAACAATTATCCTTGTTTTTTTCTTCTGACTCTTTCATAAAAATACAATAATTTCATGCTTTTCATATATAAAGTATATGATTACTGTTTCACATTTTTATTTTTCACTAGTCACAACTTACAACATGGCATTTTATAAATACAGTATAAAACAATCAAGAAAATAGTCATAAAATAAAATATTGTTAATACGTAATAGGGTAAATGTCTGAAATACGAATAATTAATGATATATTTTTGTAATATCTTCTTTAAAAACACTTACCTTTTTTTCAAATACTTTAATATCTATTCTTGCTCTAATAAAATAGACATTATGTTTATTTTTTCTATATGATCCTACTTTGTGGCAATCACGATTATTATTATTATTCTATATTGGTGCGAATCCACAATTATTTTTTTTACTTCTGTTATTGTACATATGTAAGTTTATTTTTTACAATAAAAAAAAAATCAGAATAATTACTTTCCAAAATTTTGATAGATTTTTATGGATTACTCGCATGCATACTTAAAATTTGCTTAATTAAAAGACCCCAATATTTTTACACAAATGCAAATTTATTGTCTGAATGTCATCCAGGAACTTTTTTAAACGTTTTACTTAAATTCATCGCCATATAATAAAATATTGTTAATTCTTAATAGTGTGAATGTCTGAAATACGAATAATTAATTATTTATTTTATTAATATCTTCTTTAAAAACACTTACCTTTTTTTAAAAATAATATTTTAATATATTTTCTGGCTCTATTGAAATACACAATGTTTTGTTTATTTTTTTAATATTTTCCTACTTTGTGGCAATCACAAATATTATCATTATTCTTATTAGTGCGAATCCACAATTATTATTTAATTCTGTTATTATATATAAGTTTATTTTTTATGATAAAAAAAAAATCAGAATAATTAAATTCCAAAAATGTGATTGATTTTTATGGATAACTCGCTTTTACTTCTGTTATTATATATAAGTTTATTTTTTATAATTAAAAAAAAATCTAAATAGTTACATTCCAAATTTTGATTGATTTTTATGGATCACTCGCTTGCATACTTAAAATTTGCTTAATTAACGACCCCAATTTTTTACACAAATGCAATTTTATTGTCAGAATGTCATCCAGGAACGTTTTCTAACCGTTTTACTTAAAGGCATGTAATTTATTTTCAAAAAACTTTTTATCAAACAGTTTTATCAAAAGCCCAACAGTCAGAGTCTCCTCACTCATGTTTTGTTCTGACGTATGCATTGCTCTGATCACTGATTGTATAGCGCTTAAGGTAAATGAACGGTCAAAATAAATTGCATGATCAATCTGTGTACATGATTATTGCCATACATTTTTGTGTATAATCACATTAGTTAACTTGTTAATCTTGACAGCCCTTATGTATATCGTGTATTAACCGTATTAATCCTAGTTTTTCCTCAAAACTCGACAGTGTGCCTTGTAACCCGGTGCGCCTAATGTACGGAATAATTCTGGTTTTGCTTACCGACCTTGAAGCCATTTTTTTTTGGTACATGGTGAAATAATAAGTGTGGCCAGTAGATGGCAGTCAAACACAAGAGATACATGTAGACTGCACTATGATGGCAATATGACTCAAGTAAACACAGACATTTTATATGTTCCATTAAACATCTATAACATCACACATGGTGCTCAAAACTCTATCAAAATGTTTTAGTACGACTTTGGTAAGCTATGAAGCCGCACCGCTTGATGTGCTTTAACATACGAGTATTATTATGGTGTGTGTATAGGGTAAGACATTATCTGGCGTTTTGTTTCGCAATATTATGCAAGGCGGCATGGCGTAGTGGGTAGAGCGGCCGTGCCAGAAACCTGAGGGTTGCAGGTTGGCTTCCCACCTATTGACATCCAAAATCGCTGCCGTTGTGTCCTTGGGAAGGACACTTCACCCTTGCCCCGGTGCCGCTCACACTGGTGAATGAATGATGAATGAATGATAGGTGGTTGTCGGAGTGGCCGTCGGCGCAAACTGGCAGCCACGCTTCCGTCAGTCTACCCCAGGGCAGCTGTGGCTACATATGTAGCTTACCACCACCAGGTGTGAATGAATGATGGGTTCCCACTTCTCTGTGAGGGCTTTGAGTATCTAACAATAGAAAAGCGCCACCTTCCGCCCGATTGTAGCTGAAATAGGCGCCAGCGCCCCCCGCGACCCTGAAAGGGAATAAGCGGTTGAAAATGGATGGATGGATTTAAATATAATCCATTATTATTATTATTATGGGACATTAATCTTCCGCTGTTGCCATTTCTAACATAAAGTAGTGTAAAGTTCTTACTAATATCTGTCAGTAAACTCGCCATGAAAGGGCTAAAACATACCGGTGTAGTGAGTTTACTTTATTCACCCAAGGAACATTAGTTATGAGAAAGTTCTGGTCGGACGGTTTTACCCGGGACACATTTATTGTTGTTTCCGAATGAGGAGATGCTGCTCCGTTATTGATTTAAGAAACGTCTAATAGTCATTAAAACAGTTATCTCCATCTTTTCACACTTTTTCACTCCCGTCCTTGCACGCTACACCGCTACAACAAAGAAGACGGGGAGAAGACGCTGTAGAAGGTGAGCCACGTAAGCCACACAAAACAGCGCATCCGTAAACTACCGTCAGAAAGCGGCTTGAAGATGATCTGTAAAACATCATCGATGCAACATTTTGACCAAAGAACCACCCTTAAAAGTTATGTAGACCACAAGAAAGTGTTTTACATTTAAAAAAAAAGATATATATACATGACTCCTTTAATGTGCCCTACAGTCCGGTGCGCCTTATATATGAAAAGAGATCGAAAATAGACCATTCATCGGCAGTGCGCCCTATGGTCCGGAAAATACGGTATATATATACATATACTGTATACACACATACGTCAATTGTATTTTTTAAGCTATTGTATATATACTTAGCAACATTAAATATATTTTGCTTAATAATGAATAATGCAGTATTTTTAATGACACCATTAGGCAGTGTGTATTTATGAAGGTGTATAGTTTGGTGCTGTTCCAAATTACAGAGATTCGGCCTTGGTGGGGGTCTTTGCTCATGTTGTTTGTGTAGTTTGACCTTGTTATCAATAGCATAAACACCTTCCTCTCTTTACAGAATCTTCCATTCATTACCGATAAACAGCAGATGGTTCTTTTTAGATATTTGCCGCAAAGGCGGGAGAACCAGCTCCATGTTTTCTTCTGTTATTTCCCGTCTTGAATGGCCTGCAGACAAACCAAACGGGGCTGACGCAAAGTAGACCAAATGGAGGGGAAAACGGCGACAAATATGGTGTTGAGGGGTGGAAATGATAACAACCGGAATGCTTGTCTTTATTTTAATGGATCACAGCAGAACAGATGTTTTTTTTTTGTTTTTTTTTTGGCGAGATATGCAAGGCCACAGCTTGTGCTATCGTTCTACACAGTGGCGCTGGATGCACTTGGCTGCACGCTAAAAGCAGCCTCAGATGTGCACCTGTGTCATCTCCCTCGGAGAGACACGCTTCTCTTTTTGTGCAAAACCAATTGTGGGGTTTCCCTTTAAGTGCATGGGTCACGACATTAGGTACACTCCCTATCTATTTATGACTCTGTAAAAAATAAGCATAGATAGCACAAATAAAGATGTCGGATAATGGCTTTTTTGCCGATATTCCGATATTGTCCAACTCTTAATTACCGATTCCGATATCAACTGATACCGATATACATACAGTCGTGGAATTAACACATTATTGTGCCTAATTTTGTTGTGATGCCCCGCTGGATGCATTAAACAATGTAACAAGGTTTTCCAAAATAAATCAACTCAAGTTATGGAAAAAAAAATGCCAACATGGCACTGCCATATTTATTATTGAAGTCACAAAGTGGATTATTTTTTGTAACATGCCTCAAAACAGCAGCTTGGAATTAGGGACATGCTCTCCCTGAGATAGCATGAGGAGGTTGAGGTGGGGAGGGGGGGAGGGTGTATATTGTAGTGTCCCGGAAGAGTTAGTGCTGCAAGGGGTTCTGGGTATTTGTTCTGTTGTGTTTGTGTTGTGTTACGGTGCGGATGTTCTCCCGAAATGTGTTTGTCATTATTGTTTGGTGTGGGTTCACGGTGTGGCGCATATTTGTAACAGTGTTAAAGTTGTTTATACGGCCACCCTCTGTGTGACCTGTATGGTTGTTGACCAAGTATGCTTGCATTCACTTGTGTGTGTGAAAGGCCGTAGATATTATGTTACCGGGCCGGCACGTGAAAGCAGTGCCTTTTAAGGTTTATTGCCGCTTTGTATTTCTCCCTACGTCCGTCTACCACTCCGTACAGCGGTGTTTTAAAAAGTTATATTTGACTTTTTGAAACCGATCATTCCCGATATCACATTGTAAAGCATTTATCGGCCGATAATATCGGCAGTCCGATATCGGACATCTCTAAGCACAAATGCCCAAAACAAAACATTTTGGCCTTAATGAATTGGAATTGGTTGATATAAAGTCTCAACTCTTAACAGTAACTCGATGTTTTCTCAGCAGATTGCATTCCCGACCCCTAAAAAAAAATCACTGCACACTTCTAATGCACGCGTAATCATTCTTCATCCCTTTCGCAATACTGTCAACGTCTAAAACCCCCAATTTAGCGTGCCGTTGTCGCTTGTGTTTGAATAATAGATGCAAACACGCCGCCTAAATAATGAATCTCAGTATCGCTTGTATATGGCGCTTAACGTATTAAAAGTCTACATGGAGCTCTGCCAAGCAAGATAAGCTCTCTGCTGCTGGTTTTAGACTGTCAGTGAGGCTCTGCACCTTGTCACACACACACACACACACACACACACACACTGGCATAATCACACTATAATACATCATAGACGTCCCATACTCCCATTGTGGTGCCAGCTGAATGTATTATCTGCAAATTAGCTGTTCGGCGGAGGAAACCGCCAACAAAGTGAACACGAGAGCTTTTATTTCATTAGCAGACTGCTCATCGAGGAATCTTAGCAATGGCATGCAATGTTTGATAGGAAGAGTGAATAAAAAAACTAAAACGTTTTATAACCATTAAAATAGACCTAAGTCTGGCCCATGCCACTGCGTTGACAATAATAAGGTTTCTTGACCGACCTAGCTCTAACATTACACATATGTTCTTGCCAGTGCCCTAAAGATGGGTACCGAATTTGAAAGCAAGTAAGCCCAACACTCTGAAATTACAATGGGGTTTGTAATACATACACAATAAAAGCCCTGCTTCATTCTGCCTGCGCTAACAAAATAAGATTCTCGGAAAGCTAGCGTGCACAAGTGATGTGCACGCCAGCTTTCTGAGGGATCGCTTGTGCACGCCAGTTTTCCGAGACTCTGTATTTAGTTAGCGCAGGCAGCATGAAGCAGGGCTTTTATTGTGAAGATAGGAAATGTGCAGTCGGCCTTTAGAGTTTTGACGGAAGGTACGGCGCGAGAGTCTGTTGAAATAAAAAGTGTTTCTCGCCTTCCTCTCGGTCATTTTTAATAATGATCTTGCAGCAGCCAGCGTCATCTCACAAGACCCTCCGGTACCATGAATGTCATTTAAGTGACGTCTTGGTGAAGATTGATGATCACTAATTTTTAGGTCTATTTTTTTTAAAAGCCTGGCTGGAGATCGACTGACCCCCCCCCCCCCCCCCCCCCCCCCCCCCCCCCCGCGGTCGACTGGTAGCTCGCGATCGACGTAATGGGCACCCCTGCATTAAGATATCAAATAATATTATTTAGCTCATTCACGTAAGAGACTAGATGTATAAGATTTCATGGGATTTAGCAATTAGGAGTGACAGATTGTTTGGTAAACGTATAGCATGTTCTATATGTTATAGTTATTTGAATGACTCTTACCATAATATGTTACGTTAACATACCAGGCACCTTCTCAGTTGGTTATTTATGCGCCATATAACGTACACCAGGGGTCACCAACCTTTTTGAAACCAAGAGCTACTTCTTGGGTACTGATTAATGCGAAGGGCTACCAGTTTGATACACACTTAAATAAATTGCCAGAAATAGACAATTTTCTCAATTTACCTTTAATAAATAAATCTACATATATATATTAAAAAAAATGGGTATTTCTGTCAGTCATTCCGTCGTACATTTTTTTTCCTTTTACGGAAGGTTTTTTGTAGACAATAAATGATGAAAAAACACTTAATTGAACAGTTTAAAAGAGGAGAAAACACACACAAAAAAAAATACATTTTGAAACATAGTTTATCTTCAATTTCGACTATTTAAAATTCAAAATTCAACCGAAAAAAATTAAGAGAAAAACTAGCTAGTTCAAATCTTTTTGAAAAAATAAAAAAAATAATTTATGGAACATCATTAGTACTTTTTCCTGATTAAGATTAATTTTAGAATTTTGATGGACATGTTTTAAATAGTTAAAATCCACTTTGAAATAAGATTTAAATTTGATTCTACAGATTTTCTAGATTTGCCAGAATAATTTTTTCGAATTTTAATCATAATACGTTTGAAAAAATATTTCGCAAATATTCCTCGTCGAAAAAACAGAAGTTAAAATGAAGAACTAAATTAAAATGTATTTATTATTATTTACAATTTAAAAAAAATACTTGAACATTGATTTAAATTATCAGGAAAGAAGAGGAAGGAATTTAAAAGATAAAAGGGTATATGTGTTCAAAAATCCTAAAAACCTTTTTAATTTTTGTATTTTTTGTCTAAAATTGTATTTCTGGAAGTTATAAAAAGCAAAGTAAAAAAATATATACATTTATTTAAACAAGTAAAGACCAAGTCTTTAAAATATTTTCTTGGATTTTCAAATTCTATGAGTTTTGTGTCTCTTAGAATTAAAAATGTCGAGCAAAGCGAGACCAGATTTCTAGTAAATAAATAAAATTAAAAAAATAGAGGCAGCTCACTGGTAAATGCTGCTATTTGAGCTATTTTTAGAACAGGCCAGCGGGCGACTCATCTGGTCCTTACGGGCTACCTGGTGCCCACGGGCACCGCGTTGGTGACCCCTGACGTACACTTCTTCAGCCTGTTGTTCACTATTCTTTATTTATTTTAAATTTCCTTTCAAATGTCTATTCTTGGTGTTGGGTTTTGTCAAATAAATTTAACCCCAAAAATGCCACTTATACTCCAGTGCGACTTATATGTTTTTTTTCCTTCTTTATTATGCATTTTCGGCTGGTGCGATTTATACTCCGAAAAATACTGTACGTATATCAAAATCAAGTACCTACTGTACTGTTCACTTGTCGAAATACACTTTTTAGAGCAATTATCTACCTAAACGACCACTTGGCTGCTGGCAAAAATGTATTTGACGGGTCGGTAAAAAAAAAGAAAAATCTGCGTCCCGGGAACGTGCGGACTTCCGGAAATTCGTGTCCTTCCTGATTTCAATGCGTAGAAAGACACAAAAAGTGCGTTAACGCCAACAGTGCCTTCATTATTCCGGTAATTGGTTTAGGAGTGCGGAAGAACCGGAGGCAGCAAATTACATGGTGGGGCAAATTTAATCCATCCATCTATTTTGTACCACTTGTCTTTCTCGGGGTCACCGGGGGGGATGGAGCCTTTCATATTTGTTAATAAATATCCACCTCAAATAAATTACTAAATAGGAATCGCGACATCCACATCCTACTTTTGCTGCGCGTGAGACGTGAGCGCCTCGGACCACATTAAAAGTTGTCATATCTTTTCCATATACCATTAAATAAATCATTTTTGAGGCAGAGAAAACTAGTTGATATTTTTATGGTAAAGAAGAAATACGGTAGACTTCACTTTAAATTTAACAATTATGTAGAGCAGGGGTGGGCATTACGTTGATCGCGATCGACTGGTCGATCTCGGAGGGTGTGTCAGTCGATCTCAAGCCAGGCATTAAAAAATATACATAAAAAATGAGCAATCATCAATCATACCAAGACTTCACTTTCGTCAGTTGTTTGACATTCTCGGCACCCGAGGATCTTGTGAGATGACGCTGGCTGCTGCGAGCTCATATTTAAGAAAAAAATCACTAACAGCGCAGACGCAGAGAGAAACACATTTTATTTCTAGAGACTCCGTACTACTGTCAAAACTCTAAAGACCGACTGCACAGTTCCTGTCTTCACCATAAAAGACCTGTTTCATCCTGCCTGTGCTAACAAAATAAGAGTCTCAGAAAGCTAGCGTGCACAAGCTAGCAAGCTACGGAGTTTGATGCCAAAGTATTTCTCCCCCGCCTCAGCGACCGCTTTCTCACTTGCTTGCCCACCCGCACACTCACTGACGTCACTCACCTGCTGCCAGACATTAAATAAATAAATGATAAATGGGTTGTACTTGTATAGCGCTTTTCTACCTTCAAGGTACTCAAAGCGCTTTGACACTACTTCCACATTCACCCATTCACACACACATTCACACACTGACGGAGGGAGCTGCCATGCAAGGCGCCAACCAGCACCCATCAGGAGCAAGGGTGAAGTGTCTTGCTCAGGACACAACGGACCGTGACGAGGTTGGTACTAGGTGGGATTTGAACCAGGGACCCTCGGGTTGCGCACAGCCACTCTCCCACTGCGCCACACCGTTAAAGGGCCACACACATATGCTACTCTCATAACAAAGTGTTTAAAAACGAGTATGCAAGTTGGACAAATGAGATGCCAAATCCAACCACTTTCATGTGGTATTGGACAGAAAGGAGGACTTTTTTTTTCCTCCATTTGAAAATGCGGACGTTATCAGCACCACTGTCTGATTCCAATCAATGCAAGTCATCAGAATCAAATACATCAACTTATATTCTTGTCTTCATGAAAGAAAGGAATCTATGTGTGTTAAACATGCTTGTATTATCATTAAACACCATTAACTCGTTAACAAAAATGTCTCTTTCATAAATAAATAAATATAAATTATAAATAGGAATGAGGTAGATCTCCTCGACTTGGTCAATTGAAAAGTAGCTCACCTGCAGAAAAAGTGTGAGCGCCCCTGATGTAGATGGCCTGATGACACGCCTGCTGATGTTATCAGCCAGGTGTACACATATTACGATGTGGAACATGTTAAATTCATGCATTTTTGTTTTGGCGTTGAGGTATCAAACTTCTGTCTCACAAGGAAAAGCGTCTGATTGGCTCTCCTTCGTAATTCTTTTATATGTATGCTGGTAAAGAACTGTGATTGGATGTATCGTGAACATCTACAAGACGAAAATAAACATGATTGGAGTTCCATCTTGTTTGTATTCGTTGGCTAAGATATTATTTAATTTTGATGAGTTATTGTCTCTTGTTAAGGAAAATAGATTGTCCACGATAGCTAAGATGAAAATTAGTAGTCAGTTATTTGTGACAATCTGTCACTTCACCTCTGGTTGTGAGTCCTTGTTTGGTCTTTGCTTCCTGTCGGCGCTCTTATTTTTGTTCCCCTTCCTGCTTGTCTCCCTGAGGGCTAGTTTCCCTCACCTGTCCCTGTTTTGCAGCCTGGCACACCTGGTTGCAGATGCTAATTATGCCTGCCTCGCCTATTCCTCAGTGCTCCAGGATTGATTATGTTTGGGACCTTTTAACATGCACGACTTCTTCTCTCTGTTTGAGAGTAATAAGGACTCTTACCTGCGCATCAATCTCCTGTTTCCTGCATCGTGGGCTCATGGCTACCGCAGGCATGCGAGTTCCCGACAGAATCCTTGAGCCAGAAAGTGACTTTGAGGGAACCCCTGTCGGCGACGTGGACCGCAGAATTCCTGGAGGACATGAAAGCCAGGTTTGTGCTGTACCAACCCACAGCAGGCTCAAACCCTCTCCCTCAGAGTCGGCCGCCGGCTCCTGGTGCCTTCGTCTCCTGCCCTCGGCCTTTGCAGTCGCCGCCGTCTTCTCCGTCCCATGCCATCTTGTTCGTCTCCTGCTGTGCGACCTCCGGTGGCTGCACCACGGTGACCTCCTTCGCCTGCACCTCGGCCTGCTGTTCAAGCTCCGGACACTCTTCCAGCCCAGCCGACGACCCCGGTGCTCTGCCCAGCTTGACCACCACCTCCTGGGATCCTCCCGGCTCTAGCGCCAGCTTCTGGTCTTCCCGTGGGACTTTCAATGCCTCTTCCTGCCAGTCCGGCGCTGTCCATCCTGGCATCCTGTTGGGACGCAGCGCGGGACGGTGGTTCCTTGTATGGTGTTTGCCTGCCTCGCCTGTTCCTCAGTGCTTGAGGATTGTTTTTTTGTGACCTTTCACATGCACTACTGCTTCTTTCTGTTTGAGAGTAATAAAAACTCCGACCTGCACGTCGATTTCCTGTTCCCTGCATTGTGGGGTCACGACTAACGCAGCCATGCGAGTTCCCGACAGAATCCTTGAGCCAGAAAGTGACTTTGAGGGAACCCCTGTCGGCGACGTGGACCGCAGAATTCCTGGAGGACATGAAAGCTAGGTTTGTGCTGTACCAACCCACAGCAGGCTCAAACCCTCTCCCTCAGACTCGGCCGCCGGCCCCTGGTGCCTTCGTCTCCTGCCCTCGGCCTTTGCAGTCGCCGCCGTCTTCTCCGTCCCATGCCATCTTGTTCGTCTCCTGCTGTGCGACCTCCGGTGGCTGCACCACGGTGACCTCCTTCGCCTGCACCTCGGCCTGCTGTTCAAGCTCCGGACACTTCCAGCCCAGCCGACGACCCCGGTGCTCTGCCCAGCTTGACCACCACCTCCTGGGATCCTCCCGGCTCTACCGCCAGCTTCTGGTCTTCCCGTGGGACTTTCAATGCCTCTTCCTGCCAGTCCGGCGCTGTCCATCCTGGCATCCTGTTGGACGCAGCGCGGGACGGTGGTTCCTTGTATGGTGTTTGCCTGCCTCGCCTGTTCCTCAGTGCTTGAGGATTGTTTTTTTGTGACCTTTCACATGCACTACTGCTTCTTTCTGTTTGAGAGTAATAAAAACTCCGACCTGCACGTCGATTTCCTGTTCCCTGCATTGTGGGGTCACGACTAACGCAGCCATGCGAGTTCCCGACAGAATCCTTGAGCCAGAAAGGGACTTTGAGGGAACCCCTGTCGGCGACGTGGACCGCAGAATTCCTGGAGGACATGAAAGCCAGGTTTGTGCTGTACCAACCCACAGCAGGCTCAAACCCTCTCCCTCAGACTCGGCCGCCGGCCCCTGGTGCCTTCGTCTCCTGCCCTCGGCCTTTGCAGTCGCCGCCGTCTTCTCCGTCCCATGCCATCTTGTTCGTCTCCTGCTGTGCGACCTCCGGTGGCTGCACCACGGTGACCTCCTTCGCCTGCACCTCGGCCTGCTGTTCAAGCTCCGGACACTCTTCCAGCCCAGCCGACGACCCCGGTGCTCTGCCCAGCTTGACCACCACCTCCTGGGATCCTCCCGGCTCTACCGCCAGCTTCTGGTCTTCCCGTGGGACTTTCAATGCCTCTTCCTGCCAGTCCGGCGCTGTCCATCCTGGCATCCTGTTGGGACGCAGCGCGGGACGGTGGTTCCTTGTATGGTGTTTGCCTGCCTCGCCTGTTCCTCAGTGCTTGAGGATTGTTTTTTTGTGACCTTTCACATGCACTACTGCTTCTTTCTGTTTGAGAGTAATAAAAACTCCGACCTGCACGTCGATTTCCTGTTCCCTGCATTGTGGGGTCACGACTAACGCAGCCATGCGAGTTCCCGACAGAATCCTCGAGCCAGACAGTGACTTCGCGGGAATCCCTGTCGGCGACGTGGAGCCGACCTTCTGGACCGCACAAACCTGGCTTTCATGTCCTCCAGGAATTGTGCGGCCCAGAATGTCTGCTCCACAACCCACAGCAGGCTCAAACCTTCTCCCTCAGACTCGGCCGCCGGCCCCTGTTCTCCGTCCGTCTCGGGAATCGTCTCCTGCGCTCCCCTGACTCTGCCACTGCCGCCTTTGCAGTTGCCGCCATCTACTCCGTCCCTTGCCATCTTCTCCGTCTCCTGCTGTGCGACCTCCGGTGACTGCACCACTGCGACCTCCTTCATCGGCACCTCGGTGGCCTCCTTCGCCTGCACCTGTTCAGGCTCCGGACACGCTTCCAGCCCAGCCGCCGACCCAGATTCTCCGTCCAGCTCTGCCACCGCCTCCTGCGGTACTTTTAGCTCGACCGCCGGCTTCCGGTCTTCCAGTGGGACTTTCGATACCTCTTCCTGCCAGTCCAGCGCTGTCCATCCTGGCTTTCTGTTGGGAGGGCAGCGCGGGACGTGTCGCTGTCCCTCCACTTCACTTCTGGTTGTGATTTGTTGTTTGGTGCTTGTTTCCTGTCAGCGCTCTTATTTTTGTTTCCCTTCCTGCTTGTCTCCCTAATCTCTCGTTTCCCTCACCTGTCCCTGTTTTGCAGCCTGGCACACCTGGTTGCAGTTGCCAATCAAGGGGCTAATTATGCCTGCCTCACCTGTTCCTCAGTGCTCGAGGATTGATGTTTTGGATCTTTTACATACACGACTGCTTCTCTCTGTTTTTAGAGAAATAAAAACTGTTACCTGAACATCAATCTCCTGTTTCCTGTTTCCTTCACGACTACCGCAGCCATGCGAGTTCCCGACATTATTAACACTGTTGGGGACCAGCAGACACACATACAAACACACGCAAACACAAACTAGTTAAATATACACAAAGACAAGAATGTAATAAAAAGTATTATGCTTTCACTTGTGGTATCATCAGTTGTAATGCCACCCGTCAAAAGAAATGTTGGTCCTCTTACGATTAATATTCCCTCGAGGTGGTGGGAACATACAGTTTTGTGTTTCATATTCTCTTCGTCTAGGAAAACATGATTATTAGAATGGTCCTGTCTCCTCAGCACCACATTAGAACCAGATGATGCAGCCTTTCGTGATTTGGATTTGTTCCAGAGAGTTCTGACTGTAATAGGTTTATGCTATTAGAGAAAAAAAAAGGAATGAAAATTCCACTTTAGTGCCTTTTAAAGTGATGAAGAGTCACGCTGGGTGCACCTGTGCACATTTAAAGCTTAAATTAAAATGAATAGAAGAGCTAGTTTTACCTACACAGGCACACACATTCTTGTATCTGTAACCTTCTTGAGACCTCGGGAAAATGCCCACTTCTTTAGGACCACCCTTTCTTTGTATTTACAACATTAATAATATATATATATACTATGCAAATATAAAAAAGTAAGCCTGTTGTAGTTTTTTTTGGGGGAAGATTAATTTTTTAGTTTGTAATTGGTTTTTAATCTTCATTATTTACTTCAAGTTATTACAGTACGTCCCTATTTACATACACACACACACACACACACACACACACACACACACACATATATATATATATGTATGTGTATATGTGTATATATATATATATATATAATGTCTATATATATATATATATGTGTGTATATATATATATGTGTGTATATATATATATATATATATGTATATGTACGTATACATATATGTGTGTATATATATATATATATATATGTATATGTACGTATACATATATATATATATATGTGTATATATATATATATATATATATATATATATACGTACATATATATATGTATATACGTACATATATATATATGTATATACTCACAGGGACGGCGTGGCGCAGTGGTAGAGTGGCCGTGCACAACCCGAGGGGCCCTGGTTCAAATCCCACCTAGTACCAACCCTCGTCAAGACACTTCACCCTTGCTCCTGATGGGTGCTGGTTGGCGCCTTGCATGGCAGCTCCCTCCATCAGTGTGTGAATGTGTGTGTGAATGGGTAAATGTGGAAGTAGTGTCAAAGAGCTTTGAGTACCTTGAAGGTAGAAAAGCGCTATACAAGTACAACCCATTTATCATTTATTTATTTATATATATATACGTACATTAATATATATATATATATATATATATATATATATATATACGTACATATATATATACATATATATACGTACATATATATATACATATATATACGTACATATATATATATGTGTGTGTATATATACAGTATATATATATATATATATATATATATATATATATATATATATATCCATCTATCCATCTTCTACCACTTATTGAGGTCGCCGGGGGCGCTGGTGCCTATCTCAGCTACAATCGGGCGGAAGGCGGCGTACACCCAGGACAAGTCGCCACCTCATCGCAGGGCCAACACAGATAGACAACATTCACACTCACATTCACACACTGGGTTCAATTTAGTGTTGCCAATCAACCTATCCCCAGGTTTATGTCTTAGGAAGCCGGAGTACCCGGAGGGAGCCCACGCAGAAATATTCCGAGCCCGGGATTGAACCCCTGACTACTCAGGACCTTCGTATTGTGAGGCAGACGCACTAACCCCTCTGCCACCGTGAACCCCATATATATATATATATATATATATATATATATATATATATATATATATATATATATATATATATATATATATATATATATATATATATGTATAATTTTTAATTTTTTACTTAATTCTTTTCTATTACTTTGAATAAATGTTGGCAAAAGGCATTTCAATTTCTTACACACACTATTGCATATGTTGGCCAAAGGGGGGAGCACATACATTTTTTTACACACTTGTTATTTCGTATGTTGACCAGACGGGCAACACTTTTAAAACTGACACAGTCAATTTGAAAAATCCCTCCTTTTTGGGACCACCCTAATAAGACATTCTCTGTTAGATACGATGGTTTTTCATATCGGGACCATGATTTCGCTCCTAAATTGTTCCCTGTTCCTCATATGGACGGTACTTTTCCTTGTTGATGTCTCAAGAAGGGTAAAATACAAGAACACTCACACACACCCACACACACATAGACGGTATGTGAACCATAGCTATTAGGGAGAGGGGTCTATGCCGTCTTCTTTTTAATGAACCCACGATGTGGAAATTTCTCACCAATCAAGGCAGACGAGAGCGGGCAGATGTGTGCTCTCCTCATTAGCGTTCCCTACTCGTACCCACTCTTCCTCGTCAGGACAAAGCTGCTCGTGATGACGATGATGCGCATAATGGTGATGATGAGTGTCTGCAAACAATCAATAGGACGTGCAGTGATTATTCAAGTGTTTTACCCTCGTAGTCTTAAAATCACGTCCTGGTTTTCCCAATCGGAACAATAGATGGGGTCATCAGGTCAGAATGTGCAAAATACCTGCACAAACCTTTCCATTCACTATAATTTGATGATTTAAGTTCCACTCCTGAATGGCTGCACACTAGATGGATAGTACTTTGATTCCTTCAGGAGAGTTCCCTCAGGGAAATTAAAATTCCAGCAGGTGTACAAAGTGAAGTGAAGTGAATTATATTTATATAGCGCTTTTCTCAAGTGACTCAAAGCGCTTTTACATAGTGACACCCAATATCTAAGTTACATTTAAACCAGTGTGGGTGGCGCTGGGAGCAGGTGAGTAAAGTGTCTTGCCCAAGGACACAACGGCAGTAACTAGGATGGCACAAGCGGGAATCGAACCTGCAACCCTCAAGTTGCTGACACGGCCACTCTACCAATCGAGCTATGCCGCCCAAAAATGAGATGGAATTTGAAATAATTTAAAAAGTGAATAATGTAGTGAAGTGAATTGCATTTATATAGCGCTTTTTCTCTAGTGACCCAAAGCACTTTACATAGTGAAACCCAATATCTAAGTAACATTTAAACCAGTGTGGGTGGCACTGGGAGCAGGTGGGTAAAGTGTCTTGCCCAAGGACACAACGGCAGTGGCTAGGATGGCGGAAGCGAAGTGAACTACATTTATATAGCGCCTTTTCTCTAGTGACCCAAAGCTCTATTACGTAGTGAAACCCAATATCTAAGTAACATTTAAACCAGTGTCGGTGGCACTGGGAGAAGGTGGGTAAAGTGTCTTGCCCAAGGACACAACAGCAGTGACTAGGATGGCGGAAGCGAAGTGAAGTACATTTATATAGGGAGGTATAAATGGAAATAAAATAGAAAATATAACAATAAAAATAAAAAGCAACAATAAGAATAAAAATATAACAGTAACAAAAAGAATATAACAAGAGAAACTAGGCTGTAGTAGGGCGGTATAGCTCGGTTGGTAGAGCGGCCGTGCCAGCAACTTCAGAGTTCCATGTTCGATCCCCACTTTCGCCATCTTAGTTACTGCTGTTGTGTCCTTGGGCAAGACACTTTACCCACCTGCTCCCAGTGCCACCCACACTGGTTTAAATGTAACTTAGATATTGGGTTTCACTATGTAAAAGTGCTTTGAGTCACTAGAGAAAAGCGCTATATAAATATACTTCACTTCACTAAGGACACATGTTTATGAAAAGAAAAAAATATATAAACGGTAATACTGTCAATTATATGATATCTACTGTGTACATTGCACCTTTTAAAATGTATTGCACATGTTATTGCTCTGTTTTTTTGTTGCAGTTTTTTCACTATTTTTATTGCTTTGCGTCCCCTGTCATCCTAGTAACTAAAAGGTGAACATTTGTCAAAATCATGCACTCTGTCGAAAAAATACACCACATGGTGGCGCTGTTATCAAACCCTATTATTCGGATTGACTTGGAATTACTCACCCAGCTCGTTCCCTAAAAAGACCTATTGTAACTTTTTAGCGAAATTTGGTATACACCTGTAGGGGACTGACAAGAACATACAACTGTGGTCAAAAGTTGACATACACTTGTAAAGAACATAATGTCATGTAATGTAATGTGTCAGGTTTGCCCCCTCTCTGCTCGTAGATTTCGGGTCCTGATAGGGTCATTCCTATGGCTGTCCAAGATCTGAGAAACCGACACCTCTACGGCGCATTCCATCGCACACAGTGGAGGTTTACAAGCTTTATACAAGCCTTTTGCTTGATAAGATCAAATACAGCTTTTGTCTTCACACAGGGCAACCTGAACTCATAGCAAACAAGTTGTGGGATAACTGATATACAATTATTCTGACAACTCAGTTTGTAGAACCCAATCGACGCCGTATCAGCCAGTGGTACCGCACGTTGTCGTTTGATTCGTGTGAAAGTGGCGGGCAAACCATTTTACCGCCAGGATAGCTTCCGGTGTACACACAAAACGCTCAAACTC
>NC_084636.1:22344111-22356611 GCF_033978795.1 Nerophis ophidion
TCGTGAGGGGCACTGAAATTCGGTATTCTCCTGGAAAAATCGGGAGGGTTGGCAAGTATGGACTCATCGTGTAAATAAAAACTTCTCCATATCGGCGTATCATGGATACGGCAACAGCAGAAGTCCCACTGATTTGCGGGTGTGTAATTTGTTGTGAGTTCATGCAAGGTTCATTTTGTACACCATGAAAAAAAAAACATATAACTTTGTCTTGAAATTGAAAAAAAAAAACATTTCATTTTTCACAAAAGAAGAGTTAGGTGAATGCGCGTATGAAACTGGTGGGGTTCGGAACCTCCAACAACGTTAAGAACCACTGGCCTAATGTAAGGAATAAGTTTGGTTGCGCTTGTTCACTTCAAACCTATTTTATTTGGTGCATGGTGTAATGATAAATGTGACCAGTATATGGCAGTCAAACATAAGAGATAAGTGTAGCCTGCACTATGATTGCCATATGACTCAAGTAAACAACACCAACATTTTAAATGTTCCATTGAGAATATAGAACATAACACACGGCGCTCAAAAATCTATTAAAATGTTTTAGTACGACTTTGGTAAGCTATGAAGCCGCACCGCTTGATGCATTGTCGGCACATCAAACATACAAGTATTATTATGTTGTGTGTATAAGGTAAGAAATATTATATGGCCTTTTTTTCGCAATATTATGCAAAGGCAACTTTTCTTACCTTCTGGTACCTGCTGATCTGTATTTGGGATCTGCATAAGTCCTGAAAAATTGCGCAAATCCACAAATCGATAATTTTCTTCTTTATTATCTATCTTGTTATGGGACATTCATCCTTCGCTGTTGCCATTTCTAATGTCAAGTACTGTGAAGTTCTTACTATAGCTGTCAGTAAACTCGACATGAAAGCGCTAAAACATACCGGTGTAGTGAGTTTACATATTTGAACCAAGGAACTTTAGTTATTAGAGTTCCGGTCGGATTTTTTTTCACGGGACACATGGTTGTTTCCGGATTAGGAGATGCTGCTCCGTTATTGATTCAAGATATTAAAAAAACTGTGTAATAAGAAATCAAAAAGTGTATGTCCTTCATTCTGTGGTAGGTTCGAGTGTATCGATATATCGCCCAGTCCTAGTATACACTATTCATACAGGTATATACAGACATATTCGTTGTGAAAAGAGTTTTTTTTCCACAGCAAGATTCTGTAAATGTTTATGCACATACCCTAATTGTTTCCAAACGGCTGAGCAAACGAAGCAGAAGTTGTCGTCATGGACCCGCTACAGCAGCTGCGAAACAGACTCAATGATACCACGGGGATGTTTTGGTGAATTCACTGAGGAATTTGTGAAACTAAAACAAAACGAGAAGAATGCCATTCCTTCTAAGCGTGTTAGCATATTAGCTAATGCTAAAAAAAATAATTTGATTACATTACGAAATCACGTACTACTATCAAACATGAAGGTGTACATGTTTAGTAAGTAAGAATAGTTTTAGTTATACTGTAAAACTTACAAACGTTGCTTCGAATGACTGATGAAGAAATCATACGAGTAGAAACGCCATTGATGACTAGTAGACGGAACAGCACTTATCGTTCCGGTTCAAGGCACAACACAGAAGGAAATACTCTAGAACAGACCTGGGAAAATTAAGGCCCGTTAAACTTTTCAATCTGGCGCAACGGACATTCCCCAAATTTTTTTTAGATCTTCAAGATGGAAACTAGCTGCCATTATGATGTGCAGTGATGTTTTCAAATAACTGTAAGTCTTGAACTTTACAAAGTATTTCAATGGTTGGAATCTGCGCTTTTGCATGATGTACTAGTTACTATGGTAATCTGTGTGGGTGGGGAGCGCTTCCACAGTGTCAGAACTCAAATGCAGGTGTCAGGGACAGACGCAGAAGGAGATTTTTACAACAAAGTTCTAAGGCTTAGTTATTTATCAGCTTGTAGGTGTTTTTTTTTTGTTTACCCGTCGCGTCCATAGGGGGTGTGGTGTGGGGAGTGTGGGGGGGTGTGACGTTCATATGTTGTCAATAATCAGTGTTTTATCGTTCATAGTTAATATTGTAAATCCCACATTCTTTACTTTCATGTACATTATGGGTGTCTCATTCAGTAAAATTCCATTCCGTTTTGTAAGGCGGTCTGTCATAACGTTTTTAGCATTCAGACATTATTGTGAAGTTAAGTGAAGTGAATTACATTTATATAGCGCTTTTCTCTAGTGATTCAAAGCGCTTTACATAATGAAACCCAATATCTAAGTTACATTTTAAACCAGTGTGGGTGGCACTGGGAGCAGGAGGGTAGAGTGTCTTGCCCAAGGACACAACGGCAGTGACTAGGATGGCGGAAGCGGGAATCGAACCTGGAACCCTCAATTTGCTGGCACGGGCCCTCTACCAACCGAGCTATGCCGTCCCTTATTGTGAGGTTTTGTATTAGTGTTCCTAAAAATAGATATACTAGACCCCAGACACTTTCTTTTCTCTAAATCTGGCCCCCCTGAGGCAAAATAATTGCCCAGGCCTGGTCGAGAAAGTGAAACGCGCAGTACCTGCAGTGAGCGAACTCGTCCTAAAGATGGCACCATCGCACAGACAAAAACACACCATTTCAGTTTTTCTCTGTGTTTTATGAAAAGTATTTGTTGAATACAAGACATTAGCAAAGAAAAATCCATAAATTAGCTGCACCGTTTTTATAAGCCGCAAGGTTCAAAGCGGAGAAAAAGTAGTCTGGAATATACGGTAATTGCTGTTACAAACAAACCTTTGCACGATACTTAAATTTTTGGAGTTCCCTTTGTATTTTGTTATGTTGAATCAATTGTTCTGTTACCTGACGCCAACTGTTTCCATTTTAGTTCAACTTTTCAGCATTCACACGCAATTTTTTTCAAGGTAAATTCATGACTATACTTGTTACTACCCAAGCATGCTGGTGATCCGGGGAAGTGTACTATTGATTAAAATGATTGACACTTGGGGAAACACAGCAAGACTGCACACGTTTAGCTGTCCCCCAGTTGACTGATTGTTAGCGTGACTTCACAGCCTCCAAGCGGCAAAGACAATGATTGTCGTCTTTTCCTCACTTGAAGGTCTCTTCATCATGTCTTCCTCCATCCCTATACCTCGTCTCTTGTCAATTCGCCCTTGAGTGTGCAGCCATCTGCCAGCGGACACTGACTATTATGTAACCCCCCCCAAGGGTGCACTGGAGTGGTGTGTTCAAATCACTAAGGGGGGAAAGAACATGTGACCACGTGACCCCTCACCCCCCCCTCTCCCCTATAAGTGATGAGGACACATTGACTACTAGACCTTGACACACAAGGAGTTCACTTAATAGCCCGGATTATCACTGAGGCCTGACCAAGACCACCAGGGTCAGAGTCACCTCTGAAGTTATTTTCTCAAATAGTGTCTATGTGGTAAACACCTCCCTCTATTAATACTTCTACTCATACTTAGGGCTGGGCAATACCACCTGCCTTGACTCACATATGAACTTGAAGTGCCATCCCATTCCTAACCCACAAGGTTCAATATGACGTCGGTCCACCTTTTGAAGCAATTACAACTTCCACTCTTCTGGGAAGGCTGTCCACAAGGTTGCGGAGTGTGTTTATAGAAAGTTTCCACCATTCTTCCAAAAGTGCATTGGTGAGGCCACACACTGATGTTGGTCGAGAAGGGCTGGCTCACAGTCTCCGTTCTAATTCATCCCAAAAGTGTTCTATTGGGGTCAGGTCAGGACTCTGTGCAGGCCAGTCAAGTTGATCCACACCAGACTCTGTCATCCATGTCTTTATAGACCTTTCTTTGTGCACTGATGCACAGTCATTTTGGAAGAGGAAGGTTGGGAGCATGGAATTGTCCAAAATGTTTTGTATCCTGGAGCATTCAAAGTTCCTTTTACTGGAACAAACTCCTGAAAAACAACCCCACACCATAATTCCTCCTCCACCAAATTTCACACTCTGCACAATGCAGTCTGAAATGTAGCGTTCTCCTGGCAACCTTCAAACCCAAATTCATTCTTCTGATTGCCAGAAGAAAAAGCGTAATTTAACACTCCACGGTTTTAGAGTCCAGTGGCGACATGCTTTACACCACCGGTTCTCAAATGGGGGTACACGTACCCCTGGGGGTACTTGAAGGTATGCCAAGGGGTACGTGAGATTTTTTTTTTAATATTCTAAAAATAGCAACAATTCAAAAATCCTTTATAAATATATTTATTGAATAATACTTGAATGTAAGTTCATAAACTGTGAAAAGAAATGCAACAATGCAATATTCAGTGTTGACAGCTAGATTTTTTGTGGACATGTTCCATAAATATTGACGTTAAAGATTTCTTTTTTTGTGAAGAAATTTTTAGAATTAAGTTCATGAATCCAGATGGATCTCTATTACAATCCCCAAGGAGGGCTCTTTAAGTTGATGATTACTTTTATGTGTAGAAATCTTTATTTTTAATTGAATCACTTGTTTATTTTTCAACAAGTTTTTAGTTATTTTTATATCCTTTTTTCCAAATAGTTCAAGAAAGACCACTACAAATGAGCAATATTTGGCACTGTTATACAATTTAATAAATCAGAAACTGATGACATATTGTTGTATTTTACTTTTTTATCTCTTTTTTTCAACCAAAAATGCTTTTCTTTGATTAGGGGGTACTTAAATTAAAAAAAATTTCACAAAGGGTATATAACCAATGCTTTACACCACTGCATTCAACGCTTTGCATTGGACTTGGTGATGTATGGCTTAGATGCAGCTGCTCAGCCATGGAAACCTATTCCATGAAGCTCTCTGCGTACTGTACGTGGGCTAATTGGAAGGTCAAATGAAGTTTGGAGCTCTGTAGCAACTGACTGTGCAGAAAGTCTTTGCACTATGCCCTTCAGCGTCCGCTGACCCCTCTCTGTCAGTTTACGTGGCTTACCACTCGGTGGCTGAGTTGCTGTTGTTCCAAAACTCTTCTATTTTCTTATATTAAAGCCGACAGTTGACTTTGGAATATTTAGGAGCGAGGAAATTTCACAACTGGATTTGTTGCACAGGTGGCATCAAATGACAGTTCCACGCTGGAAATGACTGAAAGCGGCCCATTCTTTCACAAATGTTTGTAGAAAGTCTCCATGCCTAAGTGCTTGTTTGTATACACCTGCGGTTGGGCCAATTGATTAGGATACCCATCATTTGGATGGGTGGCTAAATACTTATTGTATTCTAATGAGAAACATCATAGAATCTGATAAGAGTTGTATAAGAGGTAAAACAATTATAATATTTAAGCCAAAACTTTTAACTTCCTATCCCAAACTTAAAGGGGAATTGCACTTTTTTTTTTTATTTTGCCTATCATTCAGCATGCTTACTTAAGACATAAACTTTTAATTTTTTTATGCATTATAACTCGTAGAATATGACAAGTGTAAAGTGACTAACAATGCAGCTAAAGAGAGCCACTAAAGCACTCTTAAAATAAAATACCCCAAAACCACAAACAATACTCCGGTTATATGTCGTGACCTGAATATTAACCGAGTGTTATCAATATTGGTATTGTAGCGCAAACAAATTTTAGCTTCGCCATGATCCCAGAGAGCAAACTAGCTTATGCAGTCTTTGTTTTGTTTTCCTTTTGTTATCGTAAATAGTGCTGTGTTTGTGAGTGTGTGGGTTCTTGTATTTCTACCCTTTTGAGACATCAACAAGGAAAAGTACCTTCCATATGAGGACCGGCGAACAAGTTCGGACCGAAATCATGGTCCCAATACGGAAAACCATTGCATCTAATAGAGAATGTCTCATTTGCACCCCTGGTGGTAAAATCTATCAAAATTTGGGTGTTCCCAAAAAGTAGGGATTTTTCTAAATTGACTGTGTCAGTTTTAAAAGTGCCAACACATGTAATAACAAGTGTGTGTAAAAATTTGAAGTGCTGCCCCTCTGGCCAACATATGAAATAACAAGTGTGTGTAAGAAATTAAAATGCGCTTCCTTTGGCCACAATTATTTTTTTAAATACAATAAATGTGTATATAGAGACATACTGTAATAACTTCAAGTAAATAATGAAGATTAAAACCAATTACAAACAAAAAATTCAATAAATAAATAAATTAACTAAAAGCAGTCTTTTTCTCACAATGTCGATTTCTTGTAAAATTGGTAACACTTTCTCATATTCTTTTCATTTCTGTAATATTACAATATTTTCTCGTAAAATTATTACTTTAGGTAAAAGTATTACTTTTAATGCAAAGTGGTGACATTTGTCATATAAAATTCAGATTTCTATCACAATTTTGCCAATTTTTTGTTGTTCTTGTAAAATAGCGACATTTTTTAAAAGTAAAATGATGACTTTTGTCACAATTGTAAAGCTTTAAAAAAAACTGCGACTTTTGTCGAGTAAAATTACAACTCTTTTCATAAAATTGCCAAAATGTTAAGCTTTTCTTGTAAAATTGCGACTGTTGAGTAAAGTTCCAACTTTTATCATAATATTGCAAAAATGTTCAGTTTTCTTGTAAAATTTTTACTTGTGTCACAACACGCTTTTTTATATTTGCATAGTATGTATATATTATTAATGTTGTTAAATACAAATCTTTATATATCTAGAAAGGGTGGTCTTAAAAAGGTAGGCATTTATTTGGAGGTCTCAAGAAGGTAATAAATGTGTGTGTGCCTGCGTGTGTGTGTGTGTGTGTGTGTGTATGTGTGTGCGTGCGTGCGTGCATGTGTGTTTAATTCTCCTATTTTTCTTTTTTACTGTATTTTGGACAGCACTTTTTACTTGCCACTTGCCTGTTCATGAAAAAGTGCTACATAAATAAAGTTTGATTCGATATCTATTGTGGATTATGCCTTTCACCTGGATAGTAAAAAGTTGTGGCCGTAAACCAACCGAGAAGTTGGTCAACTTTGACATTTAACTTAGACAAGAAAGACACACAAAAAAACGCTTGTTTGCGGCCACTTTTTTTCTTTCTTTTTAACCTCTGGGCGGATTATGATAAACTTCTCATCAAAACAAGATGTGAACATATAAGTCAACATCCCAGTGAGAGCAGACACTATGCAGTAAGTGATTGTTTTAATATGTTCGTAGTTTATATTTTTTGTTTAACTCTTAGCAAGAGTGCTGCATGATGCTTTGTGTTTCAATTGAGCTTAATCTTTTTAGCACGATGCTTCTAAAACTTGTAGCTCATCCTCCGTATATTCAGGCTAAAAAAAATATAAGGTTCTGGATCATCATTTGTCCCAAAGTAGTCTTTGATGGTTTTCAAAGTCTGTCATGATTAGTGTTGTTGTTAAAGGGACAAGTAAATATTGTAATGCGTCTGTCAAACTAATACACTGCCATATGCTTCAAATGCGCAAAATATGTAAATATTACATTTTATTATGAATGTGCCTGTTATTGTATTATATATACTTACAGCGTGTATGTAAAACGGGCTTCACGGTGGCAGAGGGGTTAGTGCGTCTGCCTCACAATACGAAGGTCCTGCAGTCCTGGGTTCAAATCCAGGCTCGGGATCTTTCTGTGTAGAGTTTGCATGTTCTCCCCGTGAATGCGTGGGTTCCCTCCGGGTACTCCGGCTTCCTCCCACTTCCAAAGACATGCACCTGGGGATAGGTTGATTGGCAACACTAAATTGGCCCTAGTGTGTGAATGTGAGTGTGAATGTTGTCTGTCTATCTGTGTTGGCCCTGCGATGAGGGGGCGACTTGTCCAGGGTGTACCCCGCCTTCTGCCCGATCGTAGCTGAGATAGGCGCCAGCGCCCACCGCGACCCCAAAAGGGAATAAGCGGTAGAAATGGATGGATGGATGGTGTATGTAAAACGTTTTAGAGAATTACTGAACACTTCATAGGCGGAAAATAGCGAATCGCATTGGGTCCATTGTGATTTTACTTTTGCTAGTGTTTATTCACGATTTAGAATGCATAAAAAAAGAAAAATGTGTGTTCTTGTCTAACATAAGCATTGTGAATGATTCCCCTTTAACCTTTAAACCACACTATAAACCCTAGCACCTTATACTAAACAATGAATGCTAATTCAAACCTCTCGTCCTAATCCCAATACTAAATTCTAACCATAATTTTAACTTTAAATGCTGACCGTCACCTACACCTCAAACCAAATGAGATATCCTAAATCTTAACCCCATTATAAACCCTGACCCGTTACTTAAAACCCTGCCCTGACGCTCAACCCCACACTAAACTCAAACCCGTGCCAAGCTTGTATTGACACTCTTGGAGTAGGGTCTGACTTTTGAGTGACGTGGCAACTATAATCTCAGTCAAAATGCTGTGGGAATCACACTGTCAATAAAACGTCAACAACACACAGGAAGTCTGCGGCAGCTCAGCTCAGCGAGCGGGATGTCATTTGGCTTAAATTGGGGAGCGTCACACACCGCCTCCCCCGGGCTGCAAACACTTAATAGAGGCCACCTCGTTTATCCCTCTGCAAACTTGGGAGGGAGCGTAAAGATCAAACATATGAAATGAATGCCAAATTGTCAGCCCTTTTTTTCAACAGAGTATATACAAAACCCAAAACCAGTGAAGTTGGCACGTTGTGTAATTCGTAAATAAAAACAGAAATCCAATGATTTGCAAATCCTTTTCAACCTATATTCAATTGAATAGACTGCAAAGACAAGATACTTAATGTTCGTACTGAGAAACTAAATGTTTCCTTTTAACAACACTCAGTAAACGTTTGGGAACTGAGGAGACCAATTTTTGAAACTTTTCAAGTGGAATTCTGTCCCATTCTTGCTTGACGGACAGCTTAAATTGTTATCGTGGTCTCCGTTGTGGTATTTTAGGCTTCATATTGCGCCACACAGTTTCAATGGGAGACAGGTCTGGACTTCAGGCAGGCCAGTCTAGTACCTGGACTCTTTTACTATGAAGCCACGTTGTTGTGACACGTGGGTTGGCATTGTCTTGCTGAAATAAGCAGGGGCGTCCATGATAACGTTGCATGGATGGCAACATATGTTGCTCCAAAACCTGTATGTACCTTTCAGCATTAATGGTGTAAGTTATCCCATACCATCACAGATGCTGGCTTTCGAACTTTGCGCCTATAACAATCCGGATGGTTCTTTTCCTCTTTGGTCTAGAGGATACGACATCCACAGTTTCCAAAAACAATTTTGAAATGTGGACCCGTCAGATCACAGAACACTTTTCCACTTTGCACAGTCCATCTTAGATGAGCTCGGGCCAAACAAAGCCGGCGGCATTTCTGGGTGTTGTTGATGAATGGCTTTGGCTCTGCATAGTATAGTTTTACCTTCCACTTACAGATGTAGCGACAAACTGTAGTTACTGACAGCGATTTTATGTAGTGTTCCTGAGCCCATGTGGTGATATCGTTTACACACTGATGTCGCTTTTTGATGCAGCACTGCCTGAGGGATCAAAGGTCTCGGTTATTGCCGCTTATGTGCAGTGATTTCTCCAGATTCTCTGAATCTTTTGATGATATTAGGGACCGTAAATGGTGCAATTCCTAAATTCCTTGTAATAGCTTGTTGAGAAATGTTGTTCTTAAACTGTTGGACAATTTGCTCACGCATTTGTCAACAAAGTGGTGACCCTCGCCCCATCCTTGTTTGTGAATGATTAAGCATTTCATGGAAGCTGCTTTTATACCCAATCATGGCACCCACCTGTTCCCAATTAGCCTGTTCACCTATGGGATGTTCCAAATAAGTGTTTGATGAGCATTCCTTAACTTTGTCAATATTTTTTGCCACTTGTGCCAGCTTTTTAAAACATGTTTCAGGCATCAAATTCCAAATGAACTAATATTTGCAAAAAAAGATAACAAAGTTTTCCAGTTCAAAGGTTAAGTATCTTGTCTTCGCAGTCTATTCAGCTGAATAAATGTTGAAAAGGATTTGCAAATAATGTTTTTATTTATGATTTACACAACTTTTCAACTTCACTGGTTTTGGGTTTTGTACATTTAAAGATCTGTAATTTGTCGTTTTTTCCTGGCTTGCTTGTCACACCCCTTCGGCTCATTTGGTATGGTTTTTGTCATGATCCGTGGTCCGGATCATGTTTAGTTTAGTTAGGTTCTGTTAGTTTTTGGACTTCTTTAGTTCCTGATCGCACTTCCTTGTTTGTTTTATCACTATGAGTTTCACCTGCCTCTGTTTGGGACACACCTGTGTCTAATCTAGAGACACTATTTAAGCCTGCCTTTTCCGGTCACTCGGTGTGGATTCGTTGTTTGCGGTATGCAACTATCACGTTGGTTTATTCTCGTTCTTGATTCCTGTGCTAAGTTGTCGCGTTAGCTTCTCGTGCATTAGGCACACTTTTTGTTTTGTTTGTTTCTGTCTATTTTGTACAGTGTATTATTTATTAAATCAGTTCCTACTTTGACGTTTTTGTCCGGAGTGTCCGTGTTGCTTTGGAGGAACGATCCCACACAAAGATGCGGCCCCCATGTGACAGTTTTCCTTTCATCATTTTAACAATGTCTCTGCATTTTCTTCAGGGAAAAATAGACGTGTTCAAGACGCTAGTAGCAAGTTGTTGGTGGCATGTTTTAAAGATAACCGTTGTTTGGTGTCTGACTTATTAAATCCAAACAAAGGAGACCCTCTTCGGGTTTTGTTGGTTCAGCTTCCATTGTGCTCTCCATCCGTGCGATGTTGTCCACAGCCACGTTTCTTGCAAGCTTGACAAAAGGCAACTGCAAAGTATCATCGTTGCTGCGATTAGCCACAGCCGGGATGTAAAATGAGGATATAAAAAATGGATAATTGTATCATATGATGGACATTTTTATGTTGTACACATCATAATAAAACGTGGCACTAATAGAGTGAAAAAAATAACCCAATCTAAAACAGTCCAAACTTTCAACCTGCAGTTTTTCACCTTGGGAAGTAGATTGGGGCTACATATAAATAATATAAATTATACTTGTTCCAAATATAATGAGATATGTATGTAATATTATCATGCCTGGTATTTTAATTATTTAAAGTATCTACATAAATTAAATAGCGAAATCTCCACATTAACTTCTCTACTGTATAAAGATTGTTACAGTTCCTTCATTTTAAGACCAAATGTTTGTGTTTATACCGACTCACTGTGCTCTCTCATACTGTGAATGTGTGTGCGCATGTTGATAATGTTTACAAAAGCTGTTGATTTATTTTGAGCACACACACGATCACAATGATTTAAGTCTGCATATTAATCTAATACCAATTGAAGAGGGAAGTTTTTCTAAAATGATAAACACATGATAATACATTACAATCTGTGATAAAGCCAAATTTTCCTGGGAGATAACAATATACTCTTATACAGACGCAGTAACGTAACTATGATCATGTGTACATCAATAAAGTTCTGTGTTGTCTTTCAAGTGTAGTTGTGTAATTATTTACCAAAGTGAAATTACTCATCATTTCCTGTTATATTCTAACTGAAGCCACGCTGTTATAACACGTGGCTTGGCATTGTCTTGCTGAAATAAGCAGGGGCGTCCTTGATAACGTTGCTTGAATGGCAACATGTTGCTCCAAAACCTGTATGTACCTTAAAATTTGGGGCTTGTCTGTGTGAAAGAAGCACACGTTTCACAATTTAGGATGTGGCTCAGCAACAAGTAGAAAGCTGCAAGGAATTTTAAAACAGCATTCGTGTCTTTCTCTGAGTGCTGTCGGACAAGAGACGCTGTCCCTTGACCCTCTCCTTGGAAAATATCAGTCATGCAATTGACAGTTGATTCCACTGAGGGATGACTCACTCTGTATGAAACACAGTGAGAGTTACTGTAGGGCTGCCCTTGGAGTGAAACCATATAAATGTATACATATGTTCTTCACAGTATATGGTAATTATTTTCGATTAGGGCTGCATCGTTCAGTCATTTTAATTGACAACATTAATGATGAATTGGACAAATATTTGCAATTGTCGACAAGTTGCCTGATAACATTTTAATTGATAGGAAAGCTATTGTTAATTTTTATTCCTTTAAGTCAGGGGTGTCAAACGCATGGTCCGTGTAAAGGTTGTATCCAGCCTGTGGGATGAGTTTGCTAAGTATAAAAATGAGCCGGAATTTTCGAATGAAAGAAACAGCTGTTCTAAATGTGTCCACTAGATGTCACAATAGCAATTATTTGTATTTTTGTGGATGATGCTACATATGTAAGAAAAAAAATATATAAACCACATGATGTTAGTGCACCAGTTGAGGAAAATAATCAAACTACATAAATAACATCCTGTAATTGGATTTTGATGTTATTTTTTTATCTTGATAGATTGAAAATTAACACCAATGAGTTGACTGATGTACATTATCACATCATTTATTCAGAAAATATAAATAACGTCAAAAAAACATAGAATACTATTCAACTTTAACATCAATACATTTTAATTTTCCTGAGGGAACTCTCCTGAAGG